>NW_027472070.1:0-238247 GCF_965638725.1 Aptenodytes patagonicus
CACAGCTTTGGCCTTCAGAGGGCAGGGCTGGAGCTGGGCTGCCCGCGTGCTGCTGCTGCTGCTGCCGCCCTGGCTTTGGTAGACCATTTTTAGACCATTGCCCTGTCACGGGCAAAGCAGCCTCCACTCAGGAAACCGCACTGACTTGGCCCTCCCAGACCCAAACCGCCACTTGTGCCCCGTACCTCCCCCAGCTTTCACCTCTAGAGGACAGGGTGGGAGGCCACTCCAGCCAGTTCTTGAGGGGAAAAGAGGGTAAAAGGAGTTCCCAGGGGCATAGAGAAAGGCCGAGGGAGGGCTCTGGGTGGCACCCAAGGGCACACGGAGGGCCGTGGTGGGTACCCAGAGCCACGCAAAGGGCTCGGGCTGGGCACCGAAAGGCACACGGAGCGCTCTGGGCCGCCCCAAAGGGCAAGCGGAGGGGCCCTAGGAAGCACAGAAAGAGAAATGGAGGGCCTTGGGAGGCACCGGAAGGCCGTTTGGCGGCCCCTCGGTTGCCCCAAAAGGCCCACGCCGGTCCCTAGGGGACATGGAAAGGCAAACAGAGAGGCCTTGAGGACACAAGAGGAGAGGAGGAGTCCTCTGGGAAAGACAAAAAGCTGAAGGCCGGTCCCTTGGCGGGACACCGAAAGGCCCACCGAGGGCCCTGGCCCGCAACCCAAAGGCCCATCAGGAGGGCTTGAGGGGACGAGAGAATAAATGCACAGACTAAGGCGCAGCCTTCAACAGCACCTACGTACGGGACTCACATAAGGCATGAGTATAGCTTTACTGAGCTGGACCAGCCCCTCCAATAGCCTGGCCGCAAAGCTTTCTAAGCAAGGCAAAAACGTTGGCTACTTTTCTCTTCCCTACTTAAGCTTCCCTGTAAAACTGGGTCTTAGCCCGACCGAGGCTGTAGGAGGGAGGAAGGCGAGGGAAAACATGCAGGGAAAATGCCCAGACACAGTATGGCCTGGCGTGAATAAACGTAGGCACAAGCAAGACCTTGGGAGCAAACTCTTTATTCTCTGCCTGGGGGCGCTGCCCGGGGACTCTGCGGCCCTGGAGCTGCACACCTCCTCAGGACACCCTCCACAAGGCTCCCAGCTACCGCCCTCTTTAATGGCTCGGGCTGCATGGGCTCCTCCAGGAAAAGCTTTAAACGCACTGCTCTGCGCCGTGCTCCTGCCTGGGTAGGGGGCTTCGGACCCGCTGGAGGCACGGGCTGTCTTGGAAACTGCGGGCCCGTGGAGGGGAGGGTGCCTGCGGTGCTCCCTGGCCTGAGGATACGCAGAGTTTCCCACGCGGGCACCGAAGACCTTGCTGTGCCTCCGGAGGTGTCGTCCCGGGACTTCTGAAGGCCTTCTGTTGGCCGGCGAGCATCTTGCTCGGCGCCTCGGAGGAGAGATGGGAGGAGGGGACGTGAGCTCTCCTCTTTGAATTGTCCTGCTTCCTCTGAAGGCGTGACTATTGCAGGGAGGCTGAGAGGTGGCAAGACCTTCCTCGGTTGAAGCTTCTCAGAGTTTTGCTTGGACTTCCTTTCTTCCTCTAACTTCTTCCTCATCGTTTCCAGAACTTCAAGGACAATGGTTTTGGCATACCCGATCAGTTCTGCATCCAGCTGCTGAACTCTGGAGATGGCTTTTCGGATGCTCTCCTTGGCAATCTCACGACTCACTCGTGAGACAGCAGCAGCGTTTGGCAGTGGTTGCAACACGGGCAGCTTTGCTCTCTTGCTTGCTTCTGGGATCTGGCCCCTTCCGATGCTCTGGGTGATCCTTGTCCTTCTGTCACGCCCTGAAGCTTCAGGATCTCAGAAAACTGACAGCCAAAGTCCTGTTCAAACTGAGAAGCTACCAAGGATGACAAGCTGGAGGTAACACTTTCAACAGCCTCTTTGGCCCTTTTGTCAATAGAAGACTGCGAAGATGCTCTGTCGGAAGCTGCTAGTTCCGCCTCCCTCCATCCCTCCTCTCCAGATTTGCCCGCTCGGGTGGCTCTTCCGGCAACGAGCTCTGACAGCTTCTGCCTGGCTGCTGGCCCTGGCTCAGCCGCATCAGATGTGCTGGATGCCAAATGCTCCCCAAAGCTCTCCAACACGGTCGCCACAATCTCCTGAGCCACCAGTCTGATTTCGTCCCGGCGATCCGCAGGAGAAGTGTCCCAAGGCTCTGCCCCTCTGGCACGGGCAAACAACCTTCCGCTGACCTCACGGGGAGCCCTCCTTAAGACGTGGACGGACTGATCCAGCGCCTTCACCCGCTCCAGCACTTCCTCGACCACGGTCTCAGCCACCTCTTTAAGCCCCTGGTCTCCTGCCAGCGTAGCCCACACCAGCGTAGGCTGTATGCTGTTAGGCGCTTCTTCTCCGGCAGGCGTTGGAGACTAAAATGAGGAGCAGTTGATGAGTGAATGCGTTCCTTCACCTTGGTTTGCTTTCCTCTTCCTCCTCGCAAGACCCCTGGCCCAGAGTCCCTAGCAGTCCCTAGCAATCAAGCTTGAAAAACTCCGGTTTCTCTGTCGGCCACCTGGCACACGGAGGTTTCTGGTCTCCCGCGGACAGGAGCCAAGCGCTGTGGGCACTTCTCAGAATCAAGGCGGTGCCATTTTGCTCAGAGCAAAGGGCACCGTAGCCCCCCTGGACCTCAGCACGGTGAACCAGGTGCCGCGGGCCCTGAGCTGGAAGCTAGTGGCTGCCTGGGTAGCGCTGATCGTGGCCGGAGGACAGGCCCCAGGGCACAGCGGGCCCCCGCAGGGGCTGGTACTTCCCAACGGGCTCCTTGGCTCCAGCCGCGGGAGGCGCTGGCCAGAGTTGAATAGCGGAGGGAAAGCCGTGGAAGGTACTCGACCAGGCTCTTTGCTCCAGCCTCTTCTACCACGGGTCCCAGCCGCTCTCGGGGCACTGCTGCCCTGTATCAGGGTGGCCCGTTTGCCCCTTTTCGAGGCCGAATGCCAAGAATGGGTGTTTTGAGAGCAGAAAAGGAAACGATGCTTTTTCTTGCGGCACCTGCCTGTTGTCTGCCAGCCCAAGGAAGTGTCCTTGGGACAGGAGGCAGTCTGAAAGTCCCACCGCGGGCTGCCAGCCTCATGCAAAGTGGGGAAGAAGTCGCGAGGCAAGACCAGAGCCAGGCAGCAGCCTGAAATTGTCCTCTCCCATCATTTGCTCTTTTGCAGCTTGACAGCCTGACTGCCACGGCAGAAGGAGCTTAACCCTTCACCCTGGCATAGGTACCACCCCACGCTCTCCGGAAACGCTTCCCGAGAGGCGGTTGCAGGGGATGGAGCCGGGCAACGTTTAACGGGCCCCCCGCTAATGAGAACCGGGCAACAGCAGGCTCTCCGCTAAGCTAATCAAAGACCTCCTTGAAGAGAAAACCAACCCACAAACGGCCAAGCACCGCCACTGTCAGGTTCAGCGACGCTGCATCTTTGGATGCACAAGTCTTTGGATGCAAACCAGACTTTTCCTACCAGACGCAAAACCAGCACCGTGGACCGTGCGGCCATTTAGTGCAGCTCACAGGTTCGTGCTAAACGGGCGAGTCCGTGCGCCGAAGTGGCCCCTGAGAGTGCCCAGGCACACTTGTGCCTCAGAAAGGGCTAGCGCCTCGTGTCCGAGACACACACGAAGGAAAGCGCCCGCTTCTTGGGCTCTGACAGCCACCCTCAAACGAGCACACGTCGCACACCAGCCAGGCACCACCTCCTCAGCAACCGAGCACCGCTCGCAAGCCCCGAGTGGCTGTGTACACACGCAGCACCCTCTCCCGAGGCACGGGTACCAACGCGCTGCCGCACAGCAGAGGCGGCCCCCAGCATCCACCCGGCTCCTACTCACCGGCCTCCCTTTGAGAGCGCACTCTTCGGAGGTGCTCTGCGTGCCTGGCTGTCTCCTCTTTCCCAGCTGCTGCTGCTGCTGCTGCTGTTGGCACTTGGCCTGCTGGAAGAGGCGCTGCTCTTTTTCAAGAGCCTCCAGTCTTTCAATCCGCTTCTCGATCACGGTGAGATGCCTGTCAAGAGCAAGGAAGGCAGCTGAGAAGGAGCTGCTCTGCCCATTTTGCCCAGGCCGTTTTCTGCTCAGCCACTCCCATCCTCCTCCTCCTCCGGGTTGCTTTGCTGCCCCGCAGCAGTTTCCAGCTGCCCGTCCAAGGCTCCAAACACAGACTACGCCAACGTGTTCGCAGCCGGCACCGGCTCCTTCCACCGCTGGGCTTTCTTTGTTTACTGGAACGTGAGGCTCCAGGACTTCTCTCAGGGACCACGGGCTCCCTTCAAGAGCAAGCGTTACTTGGCCTTTTCTTACCTCTGCCTCCTCTTCCTCTCTCCACCTGGCAAACTCTTTCTTTGCTCCTGCAGCAGCCACTCTCGCAGGCAAGAAACGTCAATCCGTCCCGGCAGTTCGGGGGCATCCTCTAACTTGGCCAGGTCTCGACGAAGCTTTTTCTGAAAGGTGACACCACGTTGTGGCTTGCTGTTGCCTGGACAAGCGCTCTGCCTGCTGAGGCATCCCGCGGGCCCAGGACAGCACTCTGCTTCAGCCGCGCGACGAGGGCAGAAGAGAAGTGCTTCCCTCGGGACTCTGCGTGCTTGCACGTGACTTTCCCGCCCATGCCCACCCCTGCACCCTGCGCTAGCTCAGCTCGCAGCCCTTTCCCTGCCACAACGCCCGGCCCAGCAGCACAGCCCTCACCTCTTCTGCACTGACCGCCTCCCCTCCCCGAGATGCCGCAAGTAAAGCCCCAGCCCTCGGCACCGTGCCGCTCAGAGGTGTCCACGAACGCTCTGCTTTGCCTACCTCCTCTCGCGTGAACATTTTCTCTGCCTCCAGCTTGAGCGTGGTCAGATACTGCCTGTACTCATTGAACTCCTTCAGAGTGCAAGCCACCTATGGAGAGAGGAGGGGAGAAATCCCCCAAGAACCGTCAAGCCAGCTACCTAGACTGCCTTCCCCAAAACAGCCCAAACCCAGCGGGAGGGGAGCTCCTCCTCTGCACACCCTCCCCTCCCCTCCCCTCTCCTCCCCGCTGGCGGGGACCCTGACTCCCCCCCAGCCAGGGCTCAGCGCTGCTCCTCACCCCGGCGCCAGGCCTCGCACCGGCTGCCTCCTCCACACTCAGGCGGTGCGGGGCAGCCTGAGAAGACCAGGAGTGGGAATTGCCAGCGGGACGCTGGCGCTACTTCTGCTCCCAGGGAGACCAGCCCCACAGCCCTGTGCCCTCCGCCAGCAACAGGCAGCTGCAGCAAGCGCTCCGGGAACCCCGCTTGATGAGGGCTGTTTTTATCAGCCCGACGTCCAAACCTACTTTGCCGTCACCGGTGATGTAACCCTCTCTCTTCAGCCTCCGCAGGTTGTCCTTGCGTTTGTGGTAGGCCCGCAGATGCGGGTCATGCAGGCTGTTGTATTCTGTGCTCAGCAGGCGGCAGTATGGATCTCCCAGATTGAAATAACCAGAGGGCTGGTGAAGCTGTAAGAGGGATTTTCCAGAGTAGGAAGGAGGCAGGAGAGAGCAGCAAAGAGGTGCCAAGCGGTACTTGTGGAAAGGTAAAGGTAGTTTGAAGACCAACACTCCTCTCCATCCTTCTGGAGGCACGGAGACCACCACAGCCAGACTGCAGGGCCAGGCTGCGCTGGGCCAGGCTGCGCTGGGCTGGGCTGGGGGAGAGAAGTCAAACCCCACCAGCAAAGCAGGCAACTTAGGCCACTGGGAACAACTGCAGACCTTGCCGCAACAGAAATGAACCTTCAGAGTGAAAAGTTCAAGCCCAGCGCTTCAAACGCAGCAACTGGATACTGCACTGAAAACAGTCTCCTTGGGGTTAGGCAGGCCCAAGGGGTGCGCCAGCTAACTCTGCCTCCAGGAAGTCTCCGCCTTGGGAAAAATGCCCCGCAAGCTGGAGTAGAAGGAGGACACTGCGTGCATTCCCCAAGCAGAGAAGCCCGAGCTTTTCCAAATACGCCAACAAGGCAAGCAGGAGAAGGCTGGACTCGCCCTCAAGAGTGCCCCGGAGCCTGGCTCGACATTGCTGGCTGAGCCGGAAGGGCACATTGCCCCGGCACCCGGGCACACCGCCGCCTGCTGCAGGCAGGGCCCCGGCCGCACGCCTGCACAGTGCCAGAAACCAGTCCAGAAAACTGACAAGTCCTCCTTTTTGTCTCTGCGCCAGGGAGCCAGGAGCTTCCCTCTACTCCCCAGCGCTGCCAGGTCGAAGGGCTGCAGCGCCCACTGTAGAGCAGGTGGCCACAAGGACTTCTTTGAATGACGGGGACCCCGTAAAAGAGGAGACCTTTTCTACCCCTTTCTACTTCCTTTACCTTTTCCCCCAGCTTTGTCCTGCAGAAGACAGGCTTGGAGCCGGGCTGCAGAGGGATCTTGACCCCAAGCGGGAGGTCCAGCAGCCCAGTACCTCCTTCTGCCAGTGGCTGTCTCCTGTTCCCGAGCTAGAAAGAGGGAGACACTCATGGGCACTCCTGCACGGCAGTTGCTAGAAAGGCTCTCGGAAGACTCCAACCAAGGGGAGCGCCAAGAGCGGCCCAGTCAAAAGCTGCTCTCGGCTTCCTCGCCCCCGTCCCCGCAACTCCCATCCCTTCCTCAACCCACGTCCGCGTCCTTCCACAGCAACCCCTCCCACCTGCTTAGCTGTAAGCCAGGCTGGGCACAGAGGCAGGACTCCCTGCAAACTGCCCCCGGCCCAACCACCTTTGGATCCCTCCCAGCTCCCCGGGCACGTCCCGAGGCCCCAGAGCAGCCCTGCATGTCCCAGGCTCCTGGGCTGAGCCCCCTCCATCGGCCCGTTGCTCACCTCTCCCTTCTTGCCCACTGCACTCAGCAGTGCGTCCACGTGTCGGACGCCAGCAGTGCGACGATGCTCCATGGCTCCTTCCAAGAGCTCTCCTGGAGCTGCGACCCTGCGCTGGCACCTCTCGCTCCAGAGGCACCCAGCTGCGGCCACCAGAGCGGTCTCCCAGCGAGCGGCTATATAGAGCAATCGCACATTGTTGCATCATCACATTGCTGCACCACCGCATTGTTGCATCGTCACATTGCCACGCCGCCGCCCGGCTGCTGCCCAGCCGCCCCGGGGCCCACCTGGAGGCCCGTCTGGACACGCATGTGGGCCACCCGCTCTCGCTGGGACCCTGCTTTGAGCAGGGGGCCTCGACTCGGTGCTGACCTGCTGCCCCTTCTTCCTCCTTGTACCTCTTCTTCACAGCTTTGGCCTTCAGAGGGCAGGGCTGGAGCTGGGCTGCCCGCGTGCTGCTGCTGCTGCTGCCGCCCTGGCTTTGGTAGACCATTTTTAGACCATTGCCCTGTCACGGGCAAAGCAGCCTCCACTCAGGAAACCGCACTGACTTGGCCCTCCCAGACCCAAACCGCCACTTGTGCCCCGTACCTCCCCCAGCTTTCACCTCTAGAGGACAGGGTGGGAGGCCACTCCAGCCAGTCTTGAGGGGAAAAGAGGGTAAAAGGAGTTCCCAGGGGCATAGAGAAAGGCCGAGGGAGGGCTCTGGGTGGCACCCAAGGGCACACGGAGGGCCGTGGTGGGTACCCAGAGCCACGCAAAGGGCTCGGGCTGGGCACCGAAAGGCACACGGAGCGCTCTGGGCCGCCCCAAAGGGCAAGCGGAGGGCCCTAGGAAGCACAGAAAGAGAAATGGAGGGCCTTGGGAGGCACCGGAAGGCCGTTTGGCGGCCCCTCGGTTGCCCCAAAAGGCCCACGCCGGTCCCTAGGGGACATGGAAAGGCAAACAGAGAGGCCTTGAGGACACAAGAGGAGAGGAGGAGTCCTCTGGGAAAGACAAAAAGCTGAAGGCCGGTCCCTTGGCGGGACACCGAAAGGCCCACCGAGGGCCCTGGCCCGCAACCCAAAGGCCCATCAGGAGGGCTTGAGGGGACGAGAGAATAAATGCACAGACTAAGGCGCAGCCTTCAACAGCACCTACGTACGGGACTCACATAAGGCATGAGTATAGCTTTACTGAGCTGGACCAGCCCCTCCAATAGCCCGGCCGCAAAGCTTTCTAAGCAAGGCAAAAACGTTGGCTACTATTCTCTTCCCTACTTAAGCTTCCCTGTAAAACTGGGTCTTAGCCCGACCGAGGCTGTAGGAGAGAGGAAGGCGAGGGAAAACATTGCAGGGAAAATGCCCAGACACAGTATGGCCTGGCGTGAATAAACGTAGGCACAAGCAAGACCTTGGGAGCAAACTCTTTATTCTCTGCCTGGGGGCGCTGCCCGGGGACTCTGCGGCCCTGGAGCTGCACACCTCCTCAGGACACCCTCCACAAGGCTCCCAGCTACCGCCCTCTTTAATGGCTCGGGCTGCATGGGCTCCTCCAGGAAAAGCTTTAAACGCACTGCTCTGCGCCGTGCTCCTGCCTGGGTAGGGGGCTTCGGACCCGCTGGAGGCACGGGCTGTCTTGGAAACTGCGGGCCCGTGGAGGGGAGGGTGCCTGCGGTGCTCCCTGGCCTGAGGATACGCAGAGTTTCCCACGCGGGCACCGAAGACCTTGCTGTGCCTCCGGAGGTGTCGTCCCGGGACTTCTGAAGGCCTTCTGTTGGCCGGCGAGCATCTTGCTCGGCGCCTCGGAGGAGAGATGGGAGGAGAGGACGTGAGCTCTCCTCTTTGAATTGTCCTGCTTCCTCTGAAGGCGTGACTATTGCAGGGAGGCTGAGAGGTGGCAAGACCTTCCTCGGTTGAAGCTTCTCAGAGTTTTGCTTGGACTTCCTTTCTTCCTCTAACTTCTTCCTCATCGTTTCCAGAACTTCAAGGACAATGGTTTTGGCATACCCGATCAGTTCTGCATCCAGCTGCTGAACTCTGGAGATGGCTTTTCGGATGCTCTCCTTGGCAATCTCACGACTCACTCGTGAGACAGCAGCAGCGTTTGGCAGTGGTTGCAACACGGGCAGCTTTGCTCTCTTGCTTGCTTCTGGGATCTGCCCTTCCGATGCTCTGGGTGATCCTTGTCCTTCTGTCACGCCCTGAAGCTTCAGGATCTCAGAAAACTGACAGCCAAAGTCCTGTTCAAACTGAGAAGCTACCAAGGATGACAAGCTGGAGGTAACACTTTCAACAGCCTCTTTGGCCCTTTTGTCAATAGAAGACTGCGAAGATGCTCTGTCGGAAGCTGCTAGTTCCGCCTCCCTCCATCCCTCCTCTCCAGATTTGCCCGCTCGGGTGGCTCTTCCGGCAACGAGCTCTGACAGCTTCTGCCTGGCTGCTGGCCCTGGCTCAGCCGCATCAGACGTGCTGGATGCCAAATGCTCCCCAAAGCTCTCCAACACGGTCGCCACAATCTCCTGAGCCACCAGTCTGATTTCGTCCCGGCGATCCGCAGGAGAAGTGTCCCAAGGCTCTGCCCCTCTGGCACGGGCAAACAACCTTCCGCTGACCTCATGGGGAGCCCTCCTTAAGACGTGGACGGACTGATCCAGCGCCTTCACCCGCTCCAGCACTTCCTCGACCACGGTCTCAGCCACCTCTTTAAGCCCCTGGTCTCCTGCCAGCGTAGCCCACACCAGCGTAGGCTGTATGCTGTTAGGCGCTTCTTCTCCGGCAGGCGTTGGAGACTAAAATGAGGAGCAGTTGATGAGTGAATGCGTTCCTTCACCTTGGTTTGCTTTCCTCTTCCTCCTCGCAAGACCCCTGGCCCAGAGTCCCTAGCAGTCCCTAGCAATCAAGCTTGAAAAACTCCGGTTTCTCTGTCGGCCACCTGGCACACGGAGGTTTCTGGTCTCCCGCGGACAGGAGCCAAGCGCTGTGGGCACTTCTCAGAATCAAGGCGGTGCCATTTTGCTCAGAGCAAAGGGCACCGTAGCCCCCCTGGACCTCAGCACGGTGAACCAGGTGCCGCGGGCCCTGAGCTGGAAGCTAGTGGCTGCCTGGGTAGCGCTGATCGTGGCCGGAGGACAGGCCCCAGGGCACAGCGGGCCCCCGCAGGGGCTGGTACTTCCCAACGGGCTCCTTGGCTCCAGCCGCGGGAGGCGCTGGCCAGAGTTGAATAGCGGAGGGAAAGCCGTGGAAGGTACTCGACCAGGCTCTTTGCTCCAGCCTCTTCTACCACGGGTCCCAGCCGCTCTCGGGGCACTGCTGCCCTGTATCAGGGTGGCCCGTTTGCCCCTTTTCGAGGCCGAATGCCAAGAATGGGTGTTTTGAGAGCAGAAAAGGAAACGATGCTTTTTCTTGCGGCACCTGCCTGTTGTCTGCCAGCCCAAGGAAGTGTCCTTGGGACAGGAGGCAGTCTGAAAGTCCCACCGCGGGCTGCCAGCCTCATGCAAAGTGGGGAAGAAGTCGCGAGGCAAGACCAGAGCCAGGCAGCAGCCTGAAATTGTCCTCTCCCATCATTTGCTCTTTTGCAGCTTGACAGCCTGACTGCCACGGCAGAAGGAGCTTAACCCTTCACCCTGGCATAGGTACCACCCCACGCTCTCCGGAAACGCTTCCCGAGAGGCGGTTGCAGGGGATGGAGCCGGGCAACGTTTAACGGGCCCCCCGCTAATGAGAACCGGGCAACAGCAGGCTCCCGCTAAGCTAATCAAAGACCTCCTTGAAGAGAAAACCAACCCACAAACGGCCAAGCACCGCCACTGTCAGGTTCAGCGACGCTGCATCTTTGGATGCACAAGTCTTTGGATGCAAACCAGACTTTTCCTACCAGACGCAAAACCAGCACCGTGGACCGTGCGGCCATTTAGTGCAGCTCACAGGTTCGTGCTAAACGGGCGAGTCCGTGCGCCGAAGTGGCCCCTGAGAGTGCCCAGGCACACTTGTGCCTCAGAAAGGGCTAGCGCCTCGTGTCCGAGACACACACGAAGGAAAGCGCCCGCTTCTTGGGCTCTGACAGCCACCCTCAAACGAGCACACGTCGCACACCAGCCAGGCACCACCTCCTCAGCAACCGAGCACCGCTCGCAAGCCCCGAGTGGCTGTGTACACACGCAGCACCCTCTCCCGAGGCACGGGTACCAACGCGCTGCCGCACAGCAGAGGCGGCCCCCAGCATCCACCCGGCTCCTACTCACCGGCCTCCCTTCGAGAGCGCACTCTTCGGAGGTGCTCTGCGTGCCTGGCTGTCTCCTCTTTCCCAGCTGCTGCTGCTGCTGCTGCTGTTGGCACTTGGCCTGCTGGAAGAGGCGCTGCTCTTTTTCAAGAGCCTCCAGTCTTTCAATCCGCTTCTCGATCACGGTGAGATGCCTGTCAAGAGCAAGGAAGGCAGCTGAGAAGGAGCTGCTCTGCCCATTTTGCCCAGGCCGTTTTCTGCTCAGCCACTCCCATCCTCCTCCTCCTCCGGGTTGCTTTGCTGCCCCGCAGCAGCTTCCAGCTGCCTGTCCAAGGCTCCAAACACAGACTACGCCAACGTGTTCGCAGCCGGCACCGGCTCCTTCCACCGCTGGGCTTTCTTTGTTTACTGGAACGTGAGGCTCCAGGACTTCTCTCAGGGACCACGGGCTCCCTTCAAGAGCAAGCGTTACTTGGCCTTTTCTTACCTCTGCCTCCTCTTCCTCTCTCCACCTGGCAAACTCTTTCTTTGCTCCTGCAGCAGCCACTCTCGCAGGCAAGAAACGTCAATCCGTCCCGGCAGTTCGGGGGCATCCTCTAACTTGGCCAGGTCTCGACGAAGCTTTTTCTGAAAGGTGACACCACGTTGTGGCTTGCTGTTGCCTGGACAAGCGCTCTGCCTGCTGAGGCATCCCGCGGGCCCAGGACAGCACTCTGCTTCAGCCGCGCGACGAGGGCAGAAGAGAAGTGCTTCCCTCGGGACTCTGCGTGCTTGCACGTGACTTTCCCGCCCATGCCCACCCCTGCACCCTGCGCTAGCTCAGCTCGCAGCCCTTTCCCTGCCACAACGCCCGGCCCAGCAGCACAGCCCTCACCTCTTCTGCACTGACCGCCTCCCCTCCCCGAGATGCCGCAAGTAAAGCCCCAGCCCTCGGCACCGTGCCGCTCAGAGGTGTCCACGAACGCTCTGCTTTGCCTACCTCCTCTCGCGTGAACATTTTCTCTGCCTCCAGCTTGAGCGTGGTCAGATACTGCCTGTACTCATTGAACTCCTTCAGAGTGCAAGCCACCTATGGAGAGAGGAGGGGAGAAATCCCCCAAGAACCGTCAAGCCAGCTACCTAGACTGCCTTCCCCAAAACAGCCCAAACCCAGCGGGAGGGGAGCTCCTCCTCTGCACACCCTCCCCTCCCCTCCCCTCCCCTCTCCTCCCCGCTGGCGGGGACCCTGACTCCCCCCCAGCCAGGGCTGAGCGCTGCTCCTCACCCCGGCGCCAGGCCTCGCACCGGCTGCCTCCTCCACACTCAGGCGGTGCGGGGCAGCCTGAGAAGACCAGGAGTGGGAATTGCCAGCGGGACGCTGGCGCTACTTCTGCTCCCAGGGAGACCAGCCCCACAGCCCTGTGCCCTCCGCCAGCAACAGGCAGCTGCAGCAAGCGCTCCGGGAACCCCGCTTGATGAGGGCTGTTTTTATCAGCCCGACGTCCAAACCTACTTTGCCGTCACCGGTGATGTAACCCTCTCTCTTCAGCCTCCGCAGGTTGTCCTTGCGTTTGTGGTAGGCCCGCAGATGCGGGTCATGCAGGCTGTTGTATTCTGTGCTCAGCAGGCGGCAGTATGGATCTCCCAGATTGAAATAACCAGAGGGCTGGTGAAGCTGTAAGAGGGATTTTCCAGAGTAGGAAGGAGGCAGGAGAGAGCAGCAAAGAGGTGCCAAGCGGTACTTGTGGAAAGGTAAAGGTAGTTTGAAGACCAACACTCCTCTCCATCCTTCTGGAGGCACGGAGACCACCACAGCCAGACTGCAGGGCCAGGCTGCGCTGGGCCAGGCTGCGCTGGGCTGGGCTGGGGGAGAGAAGTCAAACCCCACCAGCAAAGCAGGCAACTTAGGCCACTGGGAACAACTGCAGACCTTGCCGCAACAGAAATGAACCTTCAGAGTGAAAAGTTCAAGCCCAGCGCTTCAAACGCAGCAACTGGATACTGCACTGAAAACAGTCTCCTTGGGGTTAGGCAGGCCCAAGGGGTGCGCCAGCTAACTCTGCCTCCAGGAAGTCTCCGCCTTGGGAAAAATGCCCCGCAAGCTGGAGTAGAAGGAGGACACTGCGTGCATTCCCCAAGCAGAGAAGCCCGAGCTTTTCCAAATACGCCAACAAGGCAAGCAGGAGAAGGCTGGACTCGCCCTCAAGAGTGCCCCGGAGCCTGGCTCGACATTGCTGGCTGAGCCGGAAGGGCACATTGCCCCGGCACCCGGGCACACCGCCGCCTGCTGCAGGCAGGGCCCCGGCCGCACGCCTGCACAGTGCCAGAAACCAGTCCAGAAAACTGACAAGTCCTCCTTTTTGTCTCTGCGCCAGGGAGCCAGGAGCTTCCCTCTACTCCCCAGCGCTGCCAGGTCGAAGGGCTGCAGCGCCCACTGTAGAGCAGGTGGCCACAAGGACTTCTTTGAATGACGGGGACCCCGTAAAAGAGGAGACCTTTTCTACCCCTTTCTACTTCCTTTACCTTTTCCCCCAGCTTTGTCCTGCAGAAGACAGGCTTGGAGCCGGGCTGCAGAGGGATCTTGACCCCAAGCGGGAGGTCCAGCAGCCCAGTACCTCCTTCTGCCAGTGGCTGTCTCCTGTTCCCGAGCTAGAAAGAGGGAGACACTCATGGGCACTCCTGCACGGCAGTTGCTAGAAAGGCTCTCGGAAGACTCCAACCAAGGGGAGCGCCAAGAGCGGCCCAGTCAAAAGCTGCTCTCGGCTTCCTCGCCCCCGTCCCCGCAACTCCCATCCCTTCCTCAACCCACGTCCGCGTCCTTCCACAGCAACCCCTCCCACCTGCTTAGCTGTAAGCCAGGCTGGGCACAGAGGCAGGACTCCCTGCAAACTGCCCCCGGCCCGACCACCTTTGGATCCCTCCCAGCTCCCCGGGCATGTCCCGAGGCCCCAGAGCAGCCCTGCATGTCCCAGGCTCCTGGGCTGAGCCCCCTCCATCGGCCCGTTGCTCACCTCTCCCTTCTTGCCCACTGCACTCAGCAGTGCGTCCACGTGTCGGACGCCAGCAGTGCGACGATGCTCCATGGCTCCTTCCAAGAGCTCTCCTGGAGCTGCGACCCTGCGCTGGCACCTCTCGCTCCAGAGGCACCCAGCTGCGGCCACCAGAGCCGGTCTCCCAGCGAGCGGCTATATAGAGCAATCGCACATTGTTGCATCATCACATTGCTGCGCCACCGCATTGTTGCATCGTCACATTGCCACGCCGCCGCCCGGCTGCTGCCCAGCCGCCCCGGGGCCCACCTGGAGGCCCGTCTGGACACGCATGTGGGCCACCCGCTCTCGCTGGGACCCTGCTTTGAGCAGGGGGCCTCGACTAGGTGCTGACCTGCTGCCCCTTCTTCCTCCTTGTACCTCTTCTTCACAGCTTTGGCCTTCAGAGGGCAGGGCTGGAGCTGGGCTGCCCACGTGCTGCTGCTGCTGCTGCCGCCCTGGCTTTGGTAGACCATTTTTAGACCATTGCCCTGTCACGGGCAAAGCAGCCTCCACTCAGGAAACCGCACTGACTTGGCCCTCCCAGACCCAAACCGCCACTTGTGCCCCGTACCTCCCCCAGCTTTCACCTCTAGAGGACAGGGTGGGAGGCCACTCCAGCCAGTCTCGAGGGGAAAAGAGGGTAAAAGGAGTTCACAGGGGCATAGAGAAAGGCCGAGGGAGGGCTCTGGGTGGCACCCAAGGGCACACGGAGGGCCGTGGTGGGTACCCAGAGCCACGCAAAGGGCTCGGGCTGGGCACCGAAAGGCACACGGAGCGCTCTGGGCCGCCCCAAAGGGCAAGCGGAGGGCCCTAGGAAGCACAGAAAGAGAAATGGAGGGCCTTGGGAGGCACCGGAAGGCCGTTTGGCAGCCCCTCGGTTGCCCCAAAAGGCCCACGCCGGTCCCTAGGGGACATGGAAAGGCAAACAGAGAGGCCTTGAGGACACAAGAGGAGAGGAGGAGTCCTCTGGGAAAGACAAAAAGCTGAAGGCCGGTCCCTTGGCGGGACACCGAAAGGCCCACCGAGGGCCCTGGCCCGCAACCCAAAGGCCCATCAGGAGGGCTTGAGGGGACGAGAGAATAAATGCACAGACTAAGGCGCAGCCTTCAACAGCACCTACGTACGGGACTCACATAAGGCATGAGTATAGCTTTACTGAGCTGGACCAGCCCCTCCAATAGCCCGGCCGCAAAGCTTTCTAAGCAAGGCAAAAACGTTGGCTACTATTCTCTTCCCTACTTAAGCTTCCCTGTAAAACTGGGTCTTAGCCCGACCGAGGCTGTAGGAGGGAGGAAGGCGAGGGAAAACATTGCAGGGAAAATGCCCAGACACAGTATGGCCTGGCGTGAATAAACGTAGGCACAAGCAAGACCTTGGGAGCAAACTCTTTATTCTCTGCCTGGGGGCGCTGCCCGGGGACTCTGCGGCCCTGGAGCTGCACACCTCCTCAGGACACCCTCCACAAGGCTCCCAGCTACCGCCCTCTTTAATGGCTCGGGCTGCATGGGCTCCTCCAGGAAAAGCTTTAAACGCACTGCTCTGCGCCGTGCTCCTGCCTGGGTAGGGGGCTTCGGACCCGCTGGAGGCACGGGCTGTCTTGGAAACTGCGGGCCCGTGGAGGGGAGGGTGCCTGCGGTGCTCCCTGGCCTGAGGATACGCAGAGTTTCCCACGCGGGCACCGAAGACCTTGCTGTGCCTCCGGAGGTGTCGTCCCGGGACTTCTGAAGGCCTTCTGTTGGCCGGCGAGCATCTTGCTCGGCGCCTCGGAGGAGAGATGGGAGGAGAGGACGTGAGCTCTCCTCTTTGAATTGTCCTGCTTCCTCTGAAGGCGTGACTATTGCAGGGAGGCTGAGAGGTGGCAAGACCTTCCTCGGTTGAAGCTTCTCAGAGTTTTGCTTGGACTTCCTTTCTTCCTCTAACTTCTTCCTCATCGTTTCCAGAACTTCAAGGACAATGGTTTTGGCACACCCGATCAGTTCTGCATCCAGCTGCTGAACTCTGGAGATGGCTTTTCGGATGCTCTCCTTGGCAATCTCACGACTCACTCGTGAGACAGCAGCAGCGTTTGGCAGTGGTTGCAACACGGGCAGCTTTGCTCTCTTGCTTGCTTCTGGGATCTGCCCTTCCGATGCTCTGGGTGATCCTTGTCCTTCTGTCACGCCCTGAAGCTTCAGGATCTCAGAAAACTGACAGCCAAAGTCCTGTTCAAACTGAGAAGCTACCAAGGATGACAAGCTGGAGGTAACACTTTCAACAGCCTCTTTGGCCCTTTTGTCAATAGAAGACTGCGAAGATGCTCTGTCGGAAGCTGCTAGTTCCGCCTCCCTCCATCCCTCCTCTCCAGATTTGCCCGCTCGGGTGGCTCTTCCGGCAACGAGCTCTGACAGCTTCTGCCTGGCTGCTGGCCCTGGCTCAGCCGCATCAGACGTGCTGGATGCCAAATGCTCCCCAAAGCTCTCCAACACGGTCGCCACAATCTCCTGAGCCACCAGTCTGATTTCCTCCCGGCGATCCGCAGGAGAAGTGTCCCAAGGCTCTGCCCCTCTGGCACGGGCAAACAACCTTCCGCTGACCTCACGGGGAGCCCTCCTTAAGACGTGGACGGACTGATCCAGCGCCTTCACCCGCTCCAGCACTTCCTCGACCACGGTCTCAGCCACCTCTTTAAGCCCCCGGTCTCCTGCCAGCGTAGCCCACACCAGCGTAGGCTGTATGCTGTTAGGCGCTTCTTCTCCGGCACGCGTTGGAGACTAAAATGAGGAGCAGTTGATGAGTGAATGCGTTCCTTCACCTTGGTTTGCTTTCCTCTTCCTCCTCGCAAGACCCCTGGCCCAGAGTCCCTAGCAGTCCCTAGCAATCAAGCTTGAAAAACTCCGGTTTCTCTGTCGGCCACCTGGCACACGGAGGTTTCTGGTCTCCCGTGGACAGGAGCCAAGCGCTGTGGGCACTTCTCAGAATCAAGGCGGTGCCATTTTGCTCAGAGCAAAGGGCACCGTAGCCCCCCTGGACCTCAGCACGGTGAACCAGGTGCCGCGGGCCCTGAGCTGGAAGCTAGTGGCTGCCTGGGTAGCGCTGATCGTGGCCGGAGGACAGGCCCCAGGGCACAGCGGGCCCCCGCAGGGGCTGGTACTTCCCAACGGGCTCCTTGGCTCCAGCCGCGGGAGGCGCTGGCCAGAGTTGAATAGCGGAGGGAAAGCCGTGGAAGGTACTCGACCAGGCTCTTTGCTCCAGCCTCTTCTACCACGGGTCCCAGCCGCTCTCGGGGCACTGCTGCCCTGTATCAGGGTGGCCCGTTTGCCCCTTTTCGAGGCCGAATGCCAAGAATGGGTGTTTTGAGAGCAGAAAAGGAAACGATGCTTTTTCTTGCGGCACCTGCCTGTTGTCTGCCAGCCCAAGGAAGTGTCCTTGGGACAGGAGGCAGTCTGAAAGTCCACCGCGGGCTGCCAGCCTCATGCAAAGTGGGGAAGAAGTCGCGAGGCAAGACCAGAGCCAGGCAGCAGCCTGAAATTGTCCTCTCCCATCATTTGCTCTTTTGCAGCTTGACAGCCTGACTGCCACGGCAGAAGGAGCTTAACCCTTCACCCTGGCATAGGTACCACCCCACGCTCTCCGGAAACGCTTCCCGAGAGGCGGTTGCAGGGGATGGAGCCGGGCAACGTTTAACGGGCCCCCCGCTAATGAGAACCGGGCAACAGCAGGCTCTCCGCTAAGCTAATCAAAGACCTCCTTGAAGAGAAAACCAACCCACAAACGGCCAAGCACCGCCACTGTCAGGTTCAGCGACGCTGCATCTTTGGATGCACAAGTCTTTGGATGCAAACCAGACTTTTCCTACCAGACGCAAAACCAGCACCGTGGACCGTGCGGCCATTTAGTGCAGCTCACAGGTTCGTGCTAAACGGGCGAGTCCGTGCGCCGAAGTGGCCCCTGAGAGTGCCCAGGCACACTTGTGCCTCAGAAAGGGCTAGCGCCTCGTGTCCGAGACACACACGAAGGAAAGCGCCCGCTTCTTGGGCTCTGACAGCCACCCTCAAACGAGCACACGTCGCACACCAGCCAGGCACCACCTCCTCAGCAACCGAGCACCGCTCGCAAGCCCCGAGTGGCTGTGTACACACGCAGCACCCTCTCCCGAGGCACGGGTACCAACGCGCTGCCGCACAGCAGAGGCGGCCCCCAGCATCCACCCGGCTCCTACTCACCGGCCTCCCTTCGAGAGCGCACTCTTCGGAGGTGCTCTGCGTGCCTGGCTGTCTCCTCTTTCCCAGCTGCTGCTGCTGCTGCTGCTGTTGGCACTTGGCCTGCTGGAAGAGGCGCTGCTCTTTTTCAAGAGCCTCCAGTCTTTCAATCCGCTTCTCGATCACGGTGAGATGCCTGTCAAGAGCAAGGAAGGCAGCTGAGAAGGAGCTGCTCTGCCCATTTTGCCCAGGCCGTTTTCTGCTCAGCCACTCCCATCCTCCTCCTCCTCCGGGTTGCTTTGCTGCCCCGCAGCAGCTTCCAGCTGCCTGTCCAAGGCTCCAAACACAGACTACGCCAACGTGTTCGCAGCCGGCACCGGCTCCTTCCACCGCTGGGCTTTCTTTGTTTACTGGAACGTGAGGCTCCAGGACTTCTCTCAGGGACCACGGGCTCCCTTCAAGAGCAAGCGTTACTTGGCCTTTTCTTACCTCTGCCTCCTCTTCCTCTCTCCACCTGGCAAACTCTTTCTTTGCTCCTGCAGCAGCCACTCTCGCAGGCAAGAAACGTCAATCCGTCCCGGCAGTTCGGGGGCATCCTCTAACTTGGCCAGGTCTCGACGAAGCTTTTTCTGAAAGGTGACACCACGTTGTGGCTTGCTGTTGCCTGGACAAGCGCTCTGCCTGCTGAGGCATCCCGCGGGCCCAGGACAGCACTCTGCTTCAGCCGCGCGACGAGGGCAGAAGAGAAGTGCTTCCCTCGGGACTCTGCGTGCTTGCACGTGACTTTCCCGCCCATGCCCACCCCTGCACCCTGCGCTAGCTCAGCTCGCAGCCCTTTCCCTGCCACAACGCCCGGCCCAGCAGCACAGCCCTCACCTCTTCTGCACTGACCGCCTCCCCTCCCCGAGATGCCGCAAGTAAAGCCCCAGCCCTCGGCACCGTGCCGCTCAGAGGTGTCCACGAACGCTCTGCTTTGCCTACCTCCTCTCGCGTGAACATTTTCTCTGCCTCCAGCTTGAGCGTGGTCAGATACTGCCTGTACTCATTGAACTCCTTCAGAGTGCAAGCCACCTATGGAGAGAGGAGGGGAGAAATCCCCCAAGAACCGTCAAGCCAGCTACCTAGACTGCCTTCCCCAAAACAGCCCAAACCCAGCGGGAGGGGAGCTCCTCCTCTGCACACCCTCCCCTCCCCTCCCCTCTCCTCCCCGCTGGCGGGGACCCTGACTCCCCCCCGCCAGGGCTGAGCGCTGCTCCTCACCCCGGCGCCAGGCCTCGCACCGGCTGCCTCCTCCACACTCAGGCGGTGCGGGGCAGCCTGAGAAGACCAGGAGTGGGAATTGCCAGCGGGACGCTGGCGCTACTTCTGCTCCCAGGGAGACCAGCCCCACAGCCCTGTGCCCTCCGCCAGCAACAGGCGGCTGCAGCAAGCGCTCCGGGAACCCCGCTTGATGAGGGCTGTTTTTATCAGCCCGACGTCCAAACCTACTTTGCCGTCACCGGTGATGTAACCCTCTCTCTTCAGCCTCCGCAGGTTGTCCTTGCGTTTGTGGTAGGCCCGCAGATGCGGGTCATGCAGGCTGTTGTATTCTGTGCTCAGCAGGCGGCAGTATGGATCTCCCAGATTGAAATAACCAGAGGGCTGGTGAAGCTGTAAGAGGGATTTTCCAGAGTAGGAAGGAGGCAGGAGAGAGCAGCAAAGAGGTGCCAAGCGGTACTTGTGGAAAGGTAAAGGTAGTTTGAAGACCAACACTCCTCTCCATCCTTCTGGAGGCACGGAGACCACCACAGCCAGACTGCAGGGCCAGGCTGCGCTGGGCCAGGCTGCGCTGGGCTGGGCTGGGGGAGAGAAGTCAAACCCCACCAGCAAAGCAGGCAACTTAGGCCACTGGGAACAACTGCAGACCTTGCCGCAACAGAAATGAACCTTCAGAGTGAAAAGTTCAAGCCCAGCGCTTCAAACGCAGCAACTGGATACTGCACTGAAAACAGTCTCCTCGGGATTAGGCAGGCCCAAGGGGTGCGCCAGCTAACTCTGCCTCCAGGAAGTCTCCGCCTTGGGAAAAATGCCCCGCAAGCTGGAGTAGAAGGAGGACACTGCGTGCATTCCTCAAGCAGAGAAGCCCGAGCTTTTCCAAATACGCCAACAAGGCAAGCAGGAGAAGGTTGGACTCGCCCTCAAGAGTGCCCCGGAGCCTGGCTCGACATTGCTGGCTGAGCCGGAAGGGCACATTGCCCCGGCACCCGGGCACACTGCCGCCTGCTGCAGGCAGGGCCCCGGCCGCACGCCTGCGCAGTGCCAGAAACCAGTCCAGAAAACTGACAAGTCCTCCTTTTTGTCTCTGCGCCAGGGAGCCAGGAGCTTCCCTCTACTCCCCAGCGCTGCCAGGTCGAAGGGCTGCAGCGCCCACTGTAGAGCAGGTGGCCACAAGGACTTCTTTGAATGACGGGGACCCCGTAAAAGAGGAGACCTTTTCTACCCCTTTCTACTTCCTTTACCTTTTCCCCCAGCTTTGTCCTGCAGAAGACAGGCTTGGAGCCGGGCTGCAGAGGGATCTTGACCCCAAGCGGGAGGTCCAGCAGCCCAGTACCTCCTTCTGCCAGTGGCTGTCTCCTGTTCCCGAGCTAGAAAGAGGGAGACACTCATGGGCACTCCTGCACGCCAGTTGCTAGAAAGGCTCTCGGAAGACTCCAACCAAGGGGAGCGCCAAGAGCGGCCCAGTCAAAAGCTGCTCTCGGCTTCCTCGCCCCCGTCCCCGCAACTCCCATCCCTTCCTCAACCCACGTCCGCGTCCTTCCACAGCAACCCCTCCCACCTGCTTAGCTGTAAGCCAGGCTGGGCACAGAGGCAGGACTCCCTGCAAACTGCCCCCGGCCCAACCACCTTTGGATCCCTCCCAGCTCCCCGGGCACGTCCCGAGGCCCCAGAGCAGCCCTGCATGTCCCAGGCTCCTGGGCTGAGCCCCCTCCATCGGCCCGTTGCTCACCTCTCCCTTCTTGCCCACTGCACTCAGCAGTGCGTCCACGTGTCGGACGCCAGCAGTGCGACGATGCTCCATGGCTCCTTCCAAGAGCTCTCCTGGAGCTGCGACCCTGCGCTGGCACCTCTCGCTCCAGAGGCACCCAGCTGCGGCCACCAGAGCCGGTCTCCCAGCGAGCGGCTATATAGAGCAATCGCACATTGTTGCATCATCACATTGCTGCGCCACCGCATTGTTGCATCGTCACATTGCCACGCCGCCGCCCGGCTGCTGCCCAGCCGCCCCGGGGCCCACCTGGAGGCCCGTCTGGACACGCATGTGGGCCACCCGCTCTCGCTGGGACCCTGCTTTGAGCAGGGGGCCTCGACTCGGTGCTGACCTGCTGCCCCTTCTTCCTCCTTGTACCTCTTCTTCACAGCTTTGGCCTTCAGAGGGCAGGGCTGGAGCTGGGCTGCCCGCGTGCTGCTGCTGCTGCTGCCGCCCTGGCTTTGGTAGACCATTTTTAGACCATTGCCCTGTCACGGGCAAAGCAGCCTCCACTCAGGAAACCGCACTGACTTGGCCCTCCCAGACCCAAACCGCCACTTGTGCCCCGTACCTCCCCCAGCTTTCACCTCTAGAGGACAGGGTGGGAGGCCACTCCAGCCAGTCTTGAGGGGAAAAGAGGGTAAAAGGAGTTCCCAGGGGCATAGAGAAAGGCCGAGGGAGGGCTCTGGGTGGCACCCAAGGGCACACGGAGGGCCGTGGTGGGTACCCAGAGCCACGCAAAGGGCTCGGGCTGGGCACCGAAAGGCACACGGAGCGCTCTGGGCCGCCCCAAAGGGCAAGCGGAGGGCCCTAGGAAGCACAGAAAGAGAAATGGAGGGCCTTGGGAGGCACCGGAAGGCCGTTTGGCGGCCCCTCGGTTGCCCCAAAAGGCCCACGCCGGTCCCTAGGGGACATGGAAAGGCAAACAGAGAGGCCTTGAGGACACAAGAGGAGAGGAGGAGTCCTCTGGGAAAGACAAAAAGCTGAAGGCCGGTCCCTTGGCGGGACACCGAAAGGCCCACCGAGGGCCCTGGCCCGCAACCCAAAGGCCCATCAGGAGGGCTTGAGGGGACGAGAGAATAAATGCACAGACTAAGGCGCAGCCTTCAACAGCACCTACGTACGGGACTCACATAAGGCATGAGTATAGCTTTACTGAGCTGGACCAGCCCCTCCAATAGCCCGGCCGCAAAGCTTTCTAAGCAAGGCAAAAACGTTGGCTACTATTCTCTTCCCTACTTAAGCTTCCCTGTAAAACTGGGTCTTAGCCCGACCGAGGCTGTAGGAGGGAGGAAGGCGAGGGAAAACATTGCAGGGAAAATGCCCAGAGACAGTATGGCCAGGCGTGAATAAACGTAGGCACAAGCAAGACCTTGGGAGCAAACTCTTTATTCTCTGCCTGGGGGCGCTGCCCGGGGACTCTGCGGCCCTGGAGCTGCACACCTCCTCAGGACACCCTCCACAAGGCTCCCAGCTACCGCCCTCTTTAATGGCTCGGGCTGCATGGGCTCCTCCAGGAAAAGCTTTAAACGCACTGCTCTGCGCCGTGCTCCTGCCTGGGTAGGGGGCTTCGGACCCGCTGGAGGCACGGGCTGTCTTGGAAACTGCGGGCCCGTGGAGGGGAGGGTGCCTGCGGTGCTCCCTGGCCTGAGGATACGCAGAGTTTCCCACGCGGGCACCGAAGACCTTGCTGTGCCTCCGGAGGTGTCGTCCCGGGACTTCTGAAGGCCTTCTGTTGGCCGGTGAGCATCTTGCTCGGCGCCTCGGAGGAGAGATGGGAGGAGAGGACGTGAGCTCTCCTCTTTGAATTGTCCTGCTTCCTCTGAAGGCGTGACTATTGCAGGGAGGCTGAGAGGTGGCAAGACCTTCCTCGGTTGAAGCTTCTCAGAGTTTTGCTTGGACTTCCTTTCTTCCTCTAACTTCTTCCTCATCGTTTCCAGAACTTCAAGGACAATGGTTTTGGCATACCCGATCAGTTCTGCATCCAGCTGCTGAACTCTGGAGATGGCTTTTCGGATGCTCTCCTTGGCAATCTCACGACTCACTCGTGAGACAGCAGCAGCGTTTGGAAGTGGTTGCAACACGGGCAGCTTTGCTCTCTTGCTTGCTTCTGGGATCTGCCCTTCCGATGCTCTGGGTGATCCTTGTCCTTCTGTCACGCCCTGAAGCTTCAGGATCTCAGAAAACTGACAGCCAAAGTCCTGTTCAAACTGAGAAGCTACCAAGGATGACAAGCTGGAGGTAACACTTTCAACAGCCTCTTTGGCCCTTTTGTCAATAGAAGACTGCAAAGATGCTCTGTCGGAAGCTGCTAGTTCCGCCTCCCTCCATCCCTCCTCTCCAGATTTGCCCGCTCGGGTGGCTCTTCCGGCAACGAGCTCTGACAGCTTCTGCCTGGCTGCTGGCCCTGGCTCAGCCGCATCAGATGTGCTGGATGCCAAATGCTCCCCAAAGCTCTCCAACACAGTCGCCACAATCTCCTGAGCCACCAGTCTGATTTCGTCCCGGCGTTCTGCAGGAGAAGTGTCCCAAGGCTCTGCCCCTCTGGCACGGGCAAACAACCTTCCGCTGACCTCACGGGGAGCCCTCCTTAAGACGTGGACGGACTGATCCAGTGCCTTCACCCACTCCAGCACTTCCTCGACCACGGTCTCAGCCACCTCTTTAAGCCCCTGGTCTCCTGCCAGCGTAGCCCGCACCAGCGTAGGCTGTATGCTGTTAGGTGCTTCTTCTCCGGCACGCGTTGGAGACTAAAATGAGGAGCAGTTGATGAGTGAATGCGTTCCTTCACCTTGGTTTGCTTTCCTCTTCCTCCTCGCAAGACCCCTGGCCCAGAGTCCCTAGCAGTCCCTAGCAATCAAGCTTGAAAAACTCCGGTTTCTCTGTCGGCCACCTGGCACACGGAGGTTTCTGGTCTCCCGCGGACAGGAGCCAAGCGCTGTGGGCACTTCTCAGAATCAAGGCGGTGCCATTTTGCTCAGAGCAAAGGGCACCGTAGCCCCCCTGGACCTCAGCACGGTGAACCAGGTGCCGCGGGCCCTGAGCTGGAAGCTAGTGGCTGCCTGGGTAGCGCTGATCGTGGCCGGAGGACAGGCCCCAGGGCACAGCGGGCCCCCGCAGGGGCTGGTACTTCCCAACGGGCTCCTTGGCTCCAGCCGCGGGAGGCGCTGGCCAGAGTTGAATAGCGGAGGGAAAGCCGTGGAAGGTACTCGACCAGGCTCTTTGCTCCAGCCTCTTCTACCACGGGTCCCAGCCGCTCTCGGGGCACTGCTGCCCTGTATCAGGGTGGCCCGTTTGCCCCTTTTCGAGGCCGAATGCCAAGAATGGGTGTTTTGAGAGCAGAAAAGGAAACGATGCTTTTTCTTGCGGCACCTGCCTGTTGTCTGCCAGCCCAAGGAAGTGTCCTTGGGACAGGAGGCAGTCTGAAAGTCCCACCGCGGGCTGCCAGCCTCATGCAAAGTGGGGAAGAAGTCGCGAGGCAAGACCAGAGCCAGGCAGCAGCCTGAAATTGTCCTCTCCCATCATTTGCTCTTTTGCAGCTTGACAGCCTGACTGCCACGGCAGAAGGAGCTTAACCCTTCACCCTGGCATAGGTACCACCCCACGCTCTCCGGAAACGCTTCCCGAGAGGCGGTTGCAGGGGATGGAGCCGGGCAACGTTTAACGGGCCCCCCGCTAATGAGAACCGGGCAACAGCAGGCTCTCCGCTAAGCTAATCAAAGACCTCCTTGAAGAGAAAACCAACCCACAAACGGCCAAGCACCGCCACTGTCAGGTTCAGCGACGCTGCATCTTTGGATGCACAAGTCTTTGGATGCAAACCAGACTTTTCCTACCAGACGCAAAACCAGCACCGTGGACCGTGCGGCCATTTAGTGCAGCTCACAGGTTCGTGCTAAACGGGCGAGTCCGTGCGCCGAAGTGGCCCCTGAGAGTGCCCAGGCACACTTGTGCCTCAGAAAGGGCTAGCGCCTCGTGTCCGAGACACACACGAAGGAAAGCGCCCGCTTCTTGGGCTCTGACAGCCACCCTCAAACGAGCACACGTCGCACACCAGCCAGGCACCACCTCCTCAGCAACCGAGCACCGCTCGCAAGCCCCGAGTGGCTGTGTACACACGCAGCACCCTCTCCCGAGGCACGGGTACCAACGCGCTGCCGCACAGCAGAGGCGGCCCCCAGCATCCACCCGGCTCCTACTCACCGGCCTCCCTTTGAGAGCGCACTCTTCGGAGGTGCTCTGCGTGCCTGGCTGTCTCCTCTTTCCCAGCTGCTGCTGCTGCTGCTGCTGTTGGCACTTGGCCTGCTGGAAGAGGCGCTGCTCTTTTTCAAGAGCCTCCAGTCTTTCAATCCGCTTCTCGATCACGGTGAGATGCCTGTCAAGAGCAAGGAAGGCAGCTGAGAAGGAGCTGCTCTGCCCATTTTGCCCAGGCCGTTTTCTGCTCAGCCACTCCCATCCTCCTCCTCCTCCGGGTTGCTTTGCTGCCCCGCAGCAGCTTCCAGCTGCCTGTCCAAGGCTCCAAACACAGACTACGCCAACGTGTTCGCAGCCGGCACCGGCTCCTTCCACCGCTGGGCTTTCTTTGTTTACTGGAACGTGAGGCTCCAGGACTTCTCTCAGGGACCACGGGCTCCCTTCAAGAGCAAGCGTTACTTGGCCTTTTCTTACCTCTGCCTCCTCTTCCTCTCTCCACCTGGCAAACTCTTTCTTTGCTCCTGCAGCAGCCACTCTCGCAGGCAAGAAACGTCAATCCGTCCCGGCAGTTCGGGGGCATCCTCTAACTTGGCCAGGTCTCGACGAAGCTTTTTCTGAAAGGTGACACCACGTTGTGGCTTGCTGTTGCCTGGACAAGCGCTCTGCCTGCTGAGGCATCCCGCGGGCCCAGGACAGCACTCTGCTTCAGCCGCGCGACGAGGGCAGAAGAGAAGTGCTTCCCTCGGGACTCTGCGTGCTTGCACGTGACTTTCCCGCCCATGCCCACCCCTGCACCCTGCGCTAGCTCAGCTCGCAGCCCTTTCCCTGCCACAACGCCCGGCCCAGCAGCACAGCCCTCACCTCTTCTGCACTGACCGCCTCCCCTCCCCGAGATGCCGCAAGTAAAGCCCCAGCCCTCGGCACCGTGCCGCTCAGAGGTGTCCACGAACGCTCTGCTTTGCCTACCTCCTCTCGCGTGAACATTTTCTCTGCCTCCAGCTTGAGCGTGGTCAGATACTGCCTGTACTCATTGAACTCCTTCAGAGTGCAAGCCACCTATGGAGAGAGGAGGGGAGAAATCCCCCAAGAACTGTCAAGCCAGCTACCTAGACTGCCTTCCCCAAAACAGCCCAAACCCAGCGGGAGGGGAGCTCCTCCTCTGCACACCCTCCCCTCCCCTCCCCTCTCCTCCCCGCTGGCGGGGACCCTGACTCCCCCCCAGCCAGGGCTCAGCGCTGCTCCTCACCCCGGCGCCAGGCCTCGCACCGGCTGCCTCCTCCACACTCAGGCGGTGCGGGGCAGCCTGAGAAGACCAGGAGTGGGAATTGCCAGCGGGACGCTGGCGCTACTTCTGCTCCCAGGGAGACCAGCCCCACAGCCCTGTGCCCTCCGCCAGCAACAGGCGGCTGCAGCAAGCGCTCCGGGAACCCCGCTTGATGAGGGCTGTTTTTATCAGCCCGACGTCCAAACCTACTTTGCCGTCACCGGTGATGTAACCCTCTCTCTTCAGCCTCCGCAGGTTGTCCTTGCGTTTGTGGTAGGCCTGCAGATGCGGGTCATGCAGGCTGTTGTATTCTGTGCTCAGCAGGCGGCAGTATGGATCTCCCAGATTGAAATAACCAGAGGGCTGGTGAAGCTGTAAGAGGGATTTTCCAGAGTAGGAAGGAGGCAGGAGAGAGCAGCAAAGAGGTGCCAAGCGGTACTTGTGGAAAGGTAAAGGTAGTTTGAAGACCAACACTCCTCTCCATCCTTCTGGAGGCACGGAGACCACCACAGCCAGACTGCAGGGCCAGGCTGCGCTGGGCCAGGCTGCGCTGGGCTGGGCTGGGGGAGAGAAGTCAAACCCCACCAGCAAAGCAGGCAACTTAGGCCACTGGGAACAACTGCAGACCTTGCCGCAACAGAAATGAACCTTCAGAGTGAAAAGTTCAAGCCCAGCGCTTCAAACGCAGCAACTGGATACTGCACTGAAAACAGTCTCCTTGGGGTTAGGCAGGCCCAAGGGGTGCGCCAGCTAACTCTGCCTCCAGGAAGTCTCCGCCTTGGGAAAAATGCCCCGCAAGCTGGAGTAGAAGGAGGACACTGCGTGCATTCCCCAAGCAGAGAAGCCCGAGCTTTTCCAAATACGCCAACAAGGCAAGCAGGAGAAGGCTGGACTCGCCCTCAAGAGTGCCCCGGAGCCTGGCTCGACATTGCTGGCTGAGCCGGAAGGGCACATTGCCCCGGCACCCGGGCACACTGCCGCCTGCTGCAGGCAGGGCCCCGGCCGCACGCCTGCACAGTGCCAGAAACCAGTCCAGAAAACTGACAAGTCCTCCTTTTTGTCTCTGCGCCAGGGAGCCAGGAGCTTCCCTCTACTCCCCAGCGCTGCCAGGTCGAAGGGCTGCAGCGCCCACTGTAGAGCAGGTGGCCACAAGGACTTCTTTGAATGACGGGGACCCCGTAAAAGAGGAGACCTTTTCTACCCCTTTCTACTTCCTTTACCTTTTCCCCCAGCTTTGTCCTGCAGAAGACAGGCTTGGAGCCGGGCTGCAGAGGGATCTTGACCCCAAGCGGGAGGTCCAGCAGCCCAGTACCTCCTTCTGCCAGTGGCTGTCTCCTGTTCCCGAGCTAGAAAGAGGGAGACACTCATGGGCACTCCTGCACGGCAGTTGCTAGAAAGGCTCTCGGAAGACTCCAACCAAGGGGAGCGCCAAGAGCGGCCCAGTCAAAAGCTGCTCTCGGCTTCCTCGCCCCCGTCCCCGCAACTCCCATCCCTTCCTCAACCCACGTCCGCGTCCTTCCACAGCAACCCCTCCCACCTGCTTAGCTGTAAGCCAGGCTGGGCACAGAGGCAGGACTCCCTGCAAACTGCCCCCGGCCCAACCACCTTTGGATCCCTCCCAGCTCCCCGGGCACGTCCCGAGGCCCCAGAGCAGCCCTGCATGTCCCAGGCTCCTGGGCTGAGCCCCCTCCATCGGCCCGTTGCTCACCTCTCCCTTCTTGCCCACTGCACTCAGCAGTGCGTCCACGTGTCGGACGCCAGCAGTGCGACGATGCTCCATGGCTCCTTCCAAGAGCTCTCCTGGAGCTGCGACCCTGCGCTGGCACCTCTCGCTCCAGAGGCACCCAGCTGCGGCCACCAGAGCCGGTCTCCCAGCGAGCGGCTATATAGAGCAATCGCACATTGTTGCATCATCACATTGCTGCGCCACCGCATTGTTGCATCGTCACATTGCCACGCCGCCGCCCGGCTGCTGCCCAGCCGCCCCGGGGCCCACCTGGAGGCCCGTCTGGACACGCATGTGGGCCACCCGCTCTCGCTGGGACCCTGCTTTGAGCAGGGGGCCTCGACTCGGTGCTGACCTGCTGCCCCTTCTTCCTCCTTGTACCTCTTCTTCACAGCTTTGGCCTTCAGAGGGCAGGGCTGGAGCTGGGCTGCCCGCGTGCTGCTGCTGCTGCTGCCGCCCTGGCTTTGGTAGACCATTTTTAGACCATTGCCCTGTCACGGGCAAAGCAGCCTCCACTCAGGAAACCGCACTGACTTGGCCCTCCCAGACCCAAACCGCCACTTGTGCCCCGTACCTCCCCCAGCTTTCACCTCTAGAGGACAGGGTGGGAGGCCACTCCAGCCAGTCTTGAGGGGAAAAGAGGGTAAAAGGAGTTCCCAGGGGCATAGAGAAAGGCCGAGGGAGGGCTCTGGGTGGCACCCAAGGGCACACGGAGGGCCGTGGTGGGTACCCAGAGCCACGCAAAGGGCTCGGGCTGGGCACCGAAAGGCACACGGAGCGCTCTGGGCCGCCCCAAAGGGCAAGCGGAGGGCCCTAGGAAGCACAGAAAGAGAAATGGAGGGCCTTGGGAGGCACCGGAAGGCCGTTTGGCGGCCCCTCGGTTGCCCCAAAAGGCCCACGCCGGTCCCTAGGGGACATGGAAAGGCAAACAGAGAGGCCTTGAGGACACAAGAGGAGAGGAGGAGTCCTCTGGGAAAGACAAAAAGCTGAAGGCCGGTCCCTTGGCGGGACACCGAAAGGCCCACCGAGGGCCCTGGCCCGCAACCCAAAGGCCCATCAGGAGGGCTTGAGGGGACGAGAGAATAAATGCACAGACTAAGGCGCAGCCTTCAACAGCACCTACGTACGGGACTCACATAAGGCATGAGTATAGCTTTACTGAGCTGGACCAGCCCCTCCAATAGCCCGGCCGCAAAGCTTTCTAAGCAAGGCAAAAACGTTGGCTACTATTCTCTTCCCTACTTAAGCTTCCCTGTAAAACTGGGTCTTAGCCCGACCGAGGCTGTAGGAGGGAGGAAGGCGAGGGAAAACATTGCAGGGAAAATGCCCAGACACAGTATGGCCTGGCGTGAATAAACGTAGGCACAAGCAAGACCTTGGGAGCAAACTCTTTATTCTCTGCCTGGGGGCGCTGCCCGGGGACTCTGCGGCCCTGGAGCTGCACACCTCCTCAGGACACCCTCCACAAGGCTCCCAGCTACCGCCCTCTTTAATGGCTCGGGCTGCATGGGCTCCTCCAGGAAAAGCTTTAAACGCACTGGTCTGCGCCGTGCTCCTGCCTGGGTAGGGGGCTTCGGACCCGCTGGAGGCACGGGCTGTCTTGGAAACTGCGGGCCCGTGGAGGGGAGGGTGCCTGCGGTGCTCCCTGGCCTGAGGATACGCAGAGTTTCCCACGCGGGCACCGAAGACCTTGCTGTGCCTCCGGAGGTGTCGTCCCGGGACTTCTGAAGGCCTTCTGTTGGCCGGCGAGCATCTTGCTCGGCGCCTCGGAGGAGAGATGGGAGGAGAGGACGTGAGCTCTCCTCTTTGAATTGTCCTGCTTCCTCTGAAGGCGTGACTATTGCAGGGAGGCTGAGAGGTGGCAAGACCTTCCTCGGTTGAAGCTTCTCAGAGTTTTGCTTGGACTTCCTTTCTTCCTCTAACTTCTTCCTCATCGTTTCCAGAACTTCAAGGACAATGGTTTTGGCATACCCGATCAGTTCTGCATCCAGCTGCTGAACTCTGGAGATGGCTTTTCGGATGCTCTCCTTGGCAATCTCACGACTCGCTCGTGAGACAGCAGCAGCGTTTGGCAGTGGTTGCAACACGGGCAGCTTTGCTCTCTTGCTTGCTTCTGGGATCTGCCCTTCCGATGCTCTGGGTGATCCTTGTCCTTCTGTCACGCCCTGAAGCTTCAGGATCTCAGAAAACTGACAGCCAAAGTCCTGTTCAAACTGAGAAGCTACCAAGGATGACAAGCTGGAGGTAACACTTTCAACAGCCTCTTTGGCCCTTTTGTCAATAGAAGACTGCGAAGATGCTCTGTCGGAAGCTGCTAGTTCCGCCTCCCTCCATCCCTCCTCTCCAGATTTGCCCGCTCGGGTGGCTCTTCCGGCAACGAGCTCTGACAGCTTCTGCCTGGCTGCTGGCCCTGGCTCAGCCGCATCAGACGTGCTGGATGCCAAATGCTCCCCAAAGCTCTCCAACACGGTCGCCACAATCTCCTGAGCCACCAGTCTGATTTCGTCCCGGCGATCCGCAGGAGAAGTGTCCCAAGGCTCTGCCCCTCTGGCACGGGCAAACAACCTTCCGCTGACCTCACGGGGAGCCCTCCTTAAGACGTGGACGGACTGATCCAGCGCCTTCACCCGCTCCAGCACTTCCTCGACCACGGTCTCAGCCACCTCTTTAAGCCCCTGGTCTCCTGCCAGCGTAGCCCGCACCAGCGTAGGCTGTATGCTGTTAGGCGCTTCTTCTCCGGCAGGCGTTGGAGACTAAAATGAGGAGCAGTTGATGAGTGAATGCGTTCCTTCACCTTGGTTTGCTTTCCTCTTCCTCCTCGCAAGACCCCTGGCCCAGAGTCCCTAGCAGTCCCTAGCAATCAAGCTTGAAAAACTCCGGTTTCTCTGTCGGCCACCTGGCACACGGAGGTTTCTGGTCTCCTGCGGACAGGAGCCAAGCGCTGTGGGCACTTCTCAGAATCAAGGCGGTGCCATTTTGCTCAGAGCAAAGGGCACCGTAGCCCCCCTGGACCTCAGCACGGTGAACCAGGTGCCGCGGGCCCTGAGCTGGAAGCTAGTGGCTGCCTGGGTAGCGCTGATCGTGGCCGGAGGACAGGCCCCAGGGCACAGCGGGCCCCCGCAGGGGCTGGTACTTCCCAACGGGCTCCTTGGCTCCAGCTGCGGGAGGCGCTGGCCAGAGTTGAATAGCGGAGGGAAAGCCGTGGAAGGTACTCGACCAGGCTCTTTGCTCCAGCCTCTTCTACCACGGGTCCCAGCCGCTCTCGGGGCACTGCTGCCCTGTATCAGGGTGGCCCGTTTGCCCCTTTTCGAGGCCGAATGCCAAGAATGGGTGTTTTGAGAGCAGAAAAGGAAACGATGCTTTTTCTTGCGGCACCTGCCTGTTGTCTGCCAGCCCAAGGAAGTGTCCTTGGGACAGGAGGCAGTCTGAAAGTCCCACCGCGGGCTGCCAGCCTCATGCAAAGTGGGGAAGAAGTCGCGAGGCAAGACCAGAGCCAGGCAGCAGCCTGAAATTGTCCTCTCCCATCATTTGCTCTTTTGCAGCTTGACAGCCTGACTGCCACGGCAGAAGGAGCTTAACCCTTCACCCTGGCATAGGTACCACCCCACGCTCTCCGGAAACGCTTCCCGAGAGGCGGTTGCAGGGGATGGAGCCGGGCAACGTTTAACGGGCCCCCCGCTAATGAGAACCGGGCAACAGCAGGCTCTCCGCTAAGCTAATCAAAGACCTCCTTGAAGAGAAAACCAACCCACAAACGGCCAAGCACCGCCACTGTCAGGTTCAGCGACGCTGCATCTTTGGATGCACAAGTCTTTGGATGCAAACCAGACTTTTCCTACCAGACGCAAAACCAGCACCGTGGACCGTGCGGCCATTTAGTGCAGCTCACAGGTTCGTGCTAAACGGGCGAGTCCGTGCGCCGAAGTGGCCCCTGAGAGTGCCCAGGCACACTTGTGCCTCAGAAAGGGCTAGCGCCTCGTGTCCGAGACACACACGAAGGAAAGCGCCCGCTTCTTGGGCTCTGACAGCCACCCTCAAACGAGCACACGTCGCACACCAGCCAGGCACCACCTCCTCAGCAACCGAGCACCGCTCGCAAGCCCCGAGTGGCTGTGTACACACGCAGCACCCTCTCCCGAGGCACGGGTACCAACGCGCTGCCGCACAGCAGAGGCGGCCCCCAGCATCCACCCGGCTCCTACTCACCGGCCTCCCTTTGAGAGCGCACTCTTCGGAGGTGCTCTGCGTGCCTGGCTGTCTCCTCTTTCCCAGCTGCTGCTGCTGCTGCTGCTGTTGGCACTTGGCCTGCTGGAAGAGGCGCTGCTCTTTTTCAAGAGCCTCCAGTCTTTCAATCCGCTTCTCGATCACGGTGAGATGCCTGTCAAGAGCAAGGAAGGCAGCTGAGAAGGAGCTGCTCTGCCCATTTTGCCCAGGCCGTTTTCTGCTCAGCCACTCCCATCCTCCTCCTCCTCCGGGTTGCTTTGCTGCCCCGCAGCAGCTTCCAGCTGCCTGTCCAAGGCTCCAAACACAGACTACGCCAACGTGTTCGCAGCCGGCACCGGCTCCTTCCACCGCTGGGCTTTCTTTGTTTACTGGAACGTGAGGCTCCAGGACTTCTCTCAGGGACCACGGGCTCCCTTCAAGAGCAAGCGTTACTTGGCCTTTTCTTACCTCTGCCTCCTCTTCCTCTCTCCACCTGGCAAACTCTTTCTTTGCTCCTGCAGCAGCCACTCTCGCAGGCAAGAAACGTCAATCCGTCCCGGCAGTTCGGGGGCATCCTCTAACTTGGCCAGGTCTCGACGAAGCTTTTTCTGAAAGGTGACACCACGTTGTGGCTTGCTGTTGCCTGGACAAGCGCTCTGCCTGCTGAGGCATCCCGCGGGCCCAGGACAGCACTCTGCTTCAGCCGCGCGACGAGGGCAGAAGAGAAGTGCTTCCCTCGGGACTCTGCGTGCTTGCACGTGACTTTCCCGCCCATGCCCACCCCTGCACCCTGCGCTAGCTCAGCTCGCAGCCCTTTCCCTGCCACAACGCCCGGCCCAGCAGCACAGCCCTCACCTCTTCTGCACTGAACGCCTCCCCTCCCCGAGATGCCGCAAGTAAAGCCCCAGCCCTCGGCACCGTGCCGCTCAGAGGTGTCCACGAACGCTCTGCTTTGCCTACCTCCTCTCGCGTGAACATTTTCTCTGCCTCCAGCTTGAGCGTGGTCAGATACTGCCTGTACTCATTGAACTCCTTCAGAGTGCAAGCCACCTATGGAGAGAGGAGGGGAGAAATCCCCCAAGAACCGTCAAGCCAGCTACCTAGACTGCCTTCCCCAAAACAGCCCAAACCCAGCGGGAGGGGAGCTCCTCCTCTGCACACCCTCCCCTCCCCTCCCCTCTCCTCCCCGCTGGCGGGGACCCTGACTCCCCCCCAGCCAGGGCTCAGCGCTGCTCCTCACCCCGGCGCCAGGCCTCGCACCGGCTGCCTCCTCCACACTCAGGCGGTGCGGGGCAGCCTGAGAAGACCAGGAGTGGGAATTGCCAGCGGGACGCTGGCGCTACTTCTGCTCCCAGGGAGACCAGCCCCACAGCCCTGTGCCCTCCGCCAGCAACAGGCGGCTGCAGCAAGCGCTCCGGGAACCCCGCTTGATGAGGGCTGTTTTTATCAGCCCGACGTCCAAACCTACTTTGCCGTCACCGGTGATGTAACCCTCTCTCTTCAGCCTCCGCAGGTTGTCCTTGCGTTTGTGGTAGGCCCGCAGATGCGGGTCATGCAGGCTGTTGTATTCTGTGCTCAGCAGGCGGCAGTATGGATCTCCCAGATTGAAATAACCAGAGGGCTGGTGAAGCTGTAAGAGGGATTTTCCAGAGTAGGAAGGAGGCAGGAGAGAGCAGCAAAGAGGTGCCAAGCGGTACTTGTGGAAAGGTAAAGGTAGTTTGAAGACCAACACTCCTCTCCATCCTTCTGGAGGCACGGAGACCACCACAGCCAGACTGCAGGGCCAGGCTGCGCTGGGCCAGGCTGCGCTGGGCTGGGCTGGGGGAGAGAAGTCAAACCCCACCAGCAAAGCAGGCAACTTAGGCCACTGGGAACAACTGCAGACCTTGCCGCAACAGAAATGAACCTTCAGAGTGAAAAGTTCAAGCCCAGCGCTTCAAACGCAGCAACTGGATACTGCACTGAAAACAGTCTCCTCAGGATTAGGCAGGCCCAAGGGGTGCGCCAGCTAACTCTGCCTCCAGGAAGTCTCCGCCTTGGGAAAAATGCCCCGCAAGCTGGAGTAGAAGGAGGACACTGCGTGCATTCCCCAAGCAGAGAAGCCCGAGCTTTTCCAAATACGCCAACAAGGCAAGCAGGAGAAGGCTGGACTCGCCCTCAAGAGTGCCCCGGAGCCTGGCTCGACATTGCTGGCTGAGCCGGAAGGGCACATTGCCCCGGCACCCGGGCACACCGCCGCCTGCTGCAGGCAGGGCCCCGGCCGCACGCCTGCACAGTGCCAGAAACCAGTCCAGAAAACTGACAAGTCCTCCTTTTTGTCTCTGCGCCAGGGAGCCAGGAGCTTCCCTCTACTCCCCAGCGCTGCCAGGTCGAAGGGCTGCAGCGCCCACTGTAGAGCAGGTGGCCACAAGGACTTCTTTGAATGACGGGGACCCCGTAAAAGAGGAGACCTTTTCTACCCCTTTCTACTTCCTTTACCTTTTCCCCCAGCTTTGTCCTGCAGAAGACAGGCTTGGAGCCGGGCTGCAGAGGGATCTTGACCCCAAGCGGGAGGTCCAGCAGCCCAGTACCTCCTTCTGCCAGTGGCTGTCTCCTGTTCCCGAGCTAGAAAGAGGGAGACACTCATGGGCACTCCTGCACGGCAGTTGCTAGAAAGGCTCTCGGAAGACTCCAACCAAGGGGAGCGCCAAGAGCGGCCCAGTCAAAAGCTGCTCTCGGCTTCCTCGCCCCCGTCCCCGCAACTCCCATCCCTTCCTCAACCCACGTCCGCGTCCTTCCACAGCAACCCCTCCCACCTGCTTAGCTGTAAGCCAGGCTGGGCACAGAGGCAGGACTCCCTGCAAACTGCCCCCGGCCCAACCACCTTTGGATCCCTCCCAGCTCCCCGGGCACGTCCCGAGGCCCCAGAGCAGCCCTGCATGTCCCAGGCTCCTGGGCTGAGCCCCCTCCATCGGCCCGTTGCTCACCTCTCCCTTCTTGCCCACTGCACTCAGCAGTGCGTCCACGTGACGGACGCCAGCAGTGCGACGATGCTCCATGGCTCCTTCCAAGAGCTCTCCTGGAGCTGCGACCCTGCGCTGGCACCTCTCGCTCCAGAGGCACCCAGCTGCGGCCACCAGAGCCGGTCTCCCAGCGAGCGGCTATATAGAGCAATCGCACATTGTTGCATCATCACATTGCTGCGCCACCGCATTGTTGCATTGTCACATTGCCACGCCGCCGCCCGGCTGCTGCCCAGCCGCCCCGGGGCCCACCTGGAGGCCCGTCTGGACACGCATGTGGGCCACCCGCTCTCGCTGGGACCCTGCTTTGAGCAGGGGGCCTCGACTAGGTGCTGACCTGCTGCCCCTTCTTCCTCCTTGTACCTCTTCTTCACAGCTTTGGCCTTCAGAGGGCAGGGCTGGAGCTGGGCTGCCCGCGTGCTGCTGCTGCTGCTGCCGCCCTGGCTTTGGTAGACCATTTTTAGACCATTGCCCTGTCACGGGCAAAGCAGCCTCCACTCAGGAAACCGCACTGACTTGGCCCTCCCAGACCCAAACCGCCACTTGTGCCCCGTACCTCCCCCAGCTTTCACCTCTAGAGGACAGGGTGGGAGGCCACTCCAGCCAGTCTTGAGGGGAAAAGAGGGTAAAAGGAGTTCCCAGGGGCATAGAGAAAGGCCGAGGGAGGGCTCTGGGTGGCACCCAAGGGCACACGGAGGGCCGTGGTGGGTACCCAGAGCCACGCAAAGGGCTCGGGCTGGGCACCGAAAGGCACACGGAGCGCTCTGGGCCGCCCCAAAGGGCAAGCGGAGGGCCCTAGGAAGCACAGAAAGAGAAATGGAGGGCCTTGGGAGGCACCGGAAGGCCGTTTGGCGGCCCCTCGGTTGCCCCAAAAGGCCCACGCCGGTCCCTAGGGGACATGGAAAGGCAAACAGAGAGGCCTTGAGGACACAAGAGGAGAGGAGGAGTCCTCTGGGAAAGACAAAAAGCTGAAGGCCGGTCCCTTGGCGGGACACCGAAAGGCCCACCGAGGGCCCTGGCCCGCAACCCAAAGGCCCATCAGGAGGGCTTGAGGGGACGAGAGAATAAATGCACAGACTAAGGCGCAGCCTTCAACAGCACCTACGTACGGGACTCACATAAGGCATGAGTATAGCTTTACTGAGCTGGACCAGCCCCTCCAATAGCCCGGCCGCAAAGCTTTCTAAGCAAGGCAAAAACGTTGGCTACTATTCTCTTCCCTACTTAAGCTTCCCTGTAAAACTGGGTCTTAGCCCGACCGAGGCTGTAGGAGGGAGGAAGGGGAGGGAAAACATTGCAGGGAAAATGCCCAGACACAGTATGGCCTGGCGTGAATAAACGTAGGCACAAGCAAGACCTTGGGAGCAAACTCTTTATTCTCTGCCTGGGGGCGCTGCCCGGGGACTCTGCGGCCCTGGAGCTGCACACCTCCTCAGGACACCCTCCACAAGGCTCCCAGCTACCGCCCTCTTTAATGGCTCGGGCTGCATGGGCTCCTCCAGGAAAAGCTTTAAACGCACTGGTCTGCGCCGTGCTCCTGCCTGGGTAGGGGGCTTCGGACCCGCTGGAGGCACGGGCTGTCTTGGAAACTGCGGGCCCGTGGAGGGGAGGGTGCCTGCGGTGCTCCCTGGCCTGAGGATACGCAGAGTTTCCCACGCGGGCACCGAAGACCTTGCTGTGCCTCCGGAGGTGTCGTCCCGGGACTTCTGAAGGCCTTCTGTTGGCCGGCGAGCATCTTGCTCGGCGCCTCGGAGGAGAGATGGGAGGAGAGGACGTGAACTCTCCTCTTTGAATTGTCCTGCTTCCTCTGAAGGCGTGACTATTGCAGGGAGGCTGAGAGGTGGCAAGACCTTCCTCGGTTGAAGCTTCTCAGAGTTTTGCTTGGACTTCCTTTCTTCCTCTAACTTCTTCCTCATCGTTTCCAGAACTTCAAGGACAATGGTTTTGGCATACCCGATCAGTTCTGCATCCAGCTGCTGAACTCTGGAGATGGCTTTTCGGATGCTCTCCTTGGCAATCTCACGACTCGCTCGTGAGACAGCAGCAGCGTTTGGCAGTGGTTGCAACACGGGCAGCTTTGCTCTCTTGCTTGCTTCTGGGATCTGCCCTTCCGATGCTCTGGGTGATCCTTGTCCTTCTGTCACGCCCTGAAGCTTCAGGATCTCAGAAAACTGACAGCCAAAGTCCTGTTCAAACTGAGAAGCTACCAAGGATGACAAGCTGGAGGTAACACTTTCAACAGCCTCTTTGGCCCTTTTGTCAATAGAAGACTGCGAAGATGCTCTGTCGGAAGCTGCTAGTTCCGCCTCCCTCCATCCCTCCTCTCCAGATTTGCCCGCTCGGGTGGCTCTTCCGGCAACGAGCTCTGACAGCTTCTGCCTGGCTGCTGGCCCTGGCTCAGCCGCATCAGACGTGCTGGATGCCAAATGCTCCCCAAAGCTCTCCAACACGGTCGCCACAATCTCCTGAGCCACCAGTCTGATTTCGTCCCGGCGATCCGCAGGAGAAGTGTCCCAAGGCTCTGCCCCTCTGGCACGGGCAAACAACCTTCCGCTGACCTCACGGGGAGCCCTCCTTAAGACGTGGACGGACTGATCCAGCGCCTTCACCCGCTCCAGCACTTCCTCGACCACGGTCTCAGCCACCTCTTTAAGCCCCTGGTCTCCTGCCAGCGTAGCCCGCACCAGCGTAGGCTGTATGCTGTTAGGCGCTTCTTCTCCGGCAGGCGTTGGAGACTAAAATGAGGAGCAGTTGATGAGTGAATGCGTTCCTTCACCTTGGTTTGCTTTCCTCTTCCTCCTCGCAAGACCCCTGGCCCAGAGTCCCTAGCAGTCCCTAGCAATCAAGCTTGAAAAACTCCGGTTTCTCTGTCGGCCACCTGGCACACGGAGGTTTCTGGTCTCCCGCGGACAGGAGCCAAGCGCTGTGGGCACTTCTCAGAATCAAGGCGGTGCCATTTTGCTCAGAGCAAAGGGCACCGTAGCCCCCCTGGACCTCAGCACGGTGAACCAGGTGCCGCGGGCCCTGAGCTGGAAGCTAGTGGCTGCCTGGGTAGCGCTGATCGTGGCCGGAGGACAGGCCCCAGGGCACAGCGGGCCCCCGCAGGGGCTGGTACTTCCCAACGGGCTCCTTGGCTCCAGCCGCGGGAGGCGCTGGCCAGAGTTGAATAGTGGAGGGAAAGCCGTGGAAGGTACTCGACCAGGCTCTTTGCTCCAGCCTCTTCTACCACGGGTCCCAGCCGCTCTCGGGGCACTGCTGCCCTCTATCAGGGTGGCCCGTTTGCCCCTTTTCGAGGCCGAATGCCAAGAATGGGTGTTTTGAGAGCAGAAAAGGAAACGATGCTTTTTCTTGCGGCACCTGCCTGTTGTCTGCCAGCCCAAGGAAGCGTCCTTGGGACAGGAGGCAGTCTGAAAGTCCCACCGCGGGCTGCCAGCCTCATGCAAAGTGGGGAAGAAGTCGCGAGGCAAGACCAGAGCCAGGCAGCAGCCTGAAATTGTCCTCTCCCATCATTTGCTCTTTTGCAGCTTGACAGCCTGACTGCCACGGCAGAAGGAGCTTAACCCTTCACCCTGGCATAGGTACCACCCCACGCTCTCCGGAAACGCTTCCCGAGAGGCGGTTGCAGGGGATGGAGCCGGGCAACGTTTAACGGGCCCCCCGCTAATGAGAACCGGGCAACAGCAGGCTCTCCGCTAAGCTAATCAAAGACCTCCTTGAAGAGAAAACCAACCCACAAACGGCCAAGCACCGCCACTGTCAGGTTCAGCGACGCTGCATCTTTGGATGCACAAGTCTTTGGATGCAAACCAGACTTTTCCTACCAGACGCAAAACCAGCACCGTGGACCGTGCGGCCATTTAGTGCAGCTCACAGGTTCGTGCTAAACGGGCGAGTCCGTGCGCCGAAGTGGCCCCTGAGAGTGCCCAGGCACACTTGTGCCTCAGAAAGGGCTAGCGCCTCGTGTCCGAGACACACACGAAGGAAAGCGCCCGCTTCTTGGGCTCTGACAGCCACCCTCAAACGAGCACACGTCGCACACCAGCCAGGCACCACCTCCTCAGCAACCGAGCACCGCTCGCAAGCCCCGAGTGGCTGTGTACACACGCAGCACCCTCTCCCGAGGCACGGGTACCAACGCGCTGCCGCACAGCAGAGGCGGCCCCCAGCATCCACCCGGCTCCTACTCACCGGCCTCCCTTTGAGAGCGCACTCTTCGGAGGTGCTCTGCGTGCCTGGCTGTCTCCTCTTTCCCAGCTGCTGCTGCTGCTGCTGCTGTTGGCACTTGGCCTGCTGGAAGAGGCGCTGCTCTTTTTCAAGAGCCTCCAGTCTTTCAATCCGCTTCTCGATCACGGTGAGATGCCTGTCAAGAGCAAGGAAGGCAGCTGAGAAGGAGCTGCTCTGCCCATTTTGCCCAGGCCGTTTTCTGCTCAGCCACTCCCATCCTCCTCCTCCTCCGGGTTGCTTTGCTGCCCCGCAGCAGCTTCCAGCTGCCCGTCCAAGGCTCCAAACACAGACTACGCCAACGTGTTCGCAGCCGGCACCGGCTCCTTCCACCGCTGGGCTTTCTTTGTTTACTGGAACGTGAGGCTCCAGGACTTCTCTCAGGGACCACGGGCTCCCTTCAAGAGCAAGCGTTACTTGGCCTTTTCTTACCTCTGCCTCCTCTTCCTCTCTCCACCTGGCAAACTCTTTCTTTGCTCCTGCAGCAGCCACTCTCGCAGGCAAGAAACGTCAATCCGTCCCGGCAGTTCGGGGGCATCCTCTAACTTGGCCAGGTCTCGACGAAGCTTTTTCTGAAAGGTGACACCACGTTGTGGCTTGCTGTTGCCTGGACAAGCGCTCTGCCTGCTGAGGCATCCCGCGGGCCCAGGACAGCACTCTGCTTCAGCCGCGCGACGAGGGCAGAAGAGAAGTGCTTCCCTCGGGACTCTGCGTGCTTGCACGTGACTTTCCCGCCCATGCCCACCCCTGCACCCTGCGCTAGCTCAGCTCGCAGCCCTTTCCCTGCCACAACGCCTGGCCCAGCAGCACAGCCCTCACCTCTTCTGCACTGACCGCCTCCCCTCCCCGAGATGCCGCAAGTAAAGCCCCAGCCCTCGGCACCGTGCCGCTCAGAGATGTCCACGAACGCTCTGCTTTGCCTACCTCCTCTCGCGTGAACATTTTCTCTGCCTCCAGCTTGAGCGTGGTCAGATACTGCCTGTACTCATTGAACTCCTTCAGAGTGCAAGCCACCTATGGAGAGAGGAGGGGAGAAATCCCCCAAGAACCGTCAAGCCAGCTACCTAGACTGCCTTCCCCAAAACAGCCCAAACCCAGCGGGAGGGGAGCTCCTCCTCTGCGCACCCTCCCCTCCCCTCCCCTCCCCTCCCCTCCCTGCTGGCGGGGACCCTGACTCCCCCCCAGCCAGGGCTGAGCGCTGCTCCTCGCCCCGGCGCCAGGCCTCGCACCGGCTGCCTCCTCCACACTCAGGCGGTGCGGGGCAGCCTGAGAAGACCAGGAGTGGGAATTGCCAGCGGGACGCTGGCGCTACTTCTGCTCCCAGGGAGACCAGCCCCACAGCCCTGTGCCCTCCGCCAGCAACAGGCGGCTGCAGCAAGCGCTCCGGGAACCCCGCTTGATGAGGGCTGTTTTTATCAGCCCGACATCCAAACCTACTTTGCCGTCACCGGTGATGTAACCCTCTCTCTTCAGCCTCCGCAGGTTGTCCTTGCGTTTGTGGTAGGCCCGCAGATGCGGGTCATGCAGGCTGTTGTATTCTGTGCTCAGCAGGCGGCAGTATGGATCTCCCAGATTGAAATAACCAGAGGGCTGGTGAAGCTGTAAGAGGGATTTTCCAGAGTAGGAAGGAGGCAGGAGAGAGCAGCAAAGAGGTGCCAAGCGGTACTTGTGGAAAGGTAAAGGTAGTTTGAAGACCAACACTCCTCTCCATCCTTCTGGAGGCACGGAGACCACCACAGCCAGACTGCAGGGCCAGGCTGCGCTGGGCCAGGCTGCGCTGGGCTGGGCTGGGGGAGAGAAGTCAAACCCCACCAGCAAAGCAGGCAACTTAGGCCACTGGGAACAACTGCAGACCTTGCCGCAACAGAAATGAACCTTCAGAGTGAAAAGTTCAAGCCCAGCGCTTCAAACGCAGCAACTGGATACTGCACTGAAAACAGTCTCCTTGGGGTTAGGCAGGCCCAAGGGGTGCGCCAGCTAACTCTGCCTCCAGGAAGTCTCCGCCTTGGGAAAAATGCCCCGCAAGCTGGAGTAGAAGGAGGACACTGCGTGCATTCCCCAAGCAGAGAAGCCCGAGCTTTTCCAAATACGCCAACAAGGCAAGCAGGAGAAGGTTGGACTCGCCCTCAAGAGTGCCCCGGAGCCTGGCTCGACATTGCTGGCTGAGCCGGAAGGGCACATTGCCCCGGCACCCGGGCACACCGCCGCCTGCTGCAGGCAGGGCCCCGGCCGCACGCCTGCACAGTGCCAGAAACCAGTCCAGAAAACTGACAAGTCCTCCTTTTTGTCTCTGCGCCAGGGAGCCAGGAGCTTCCCTCTACTCCCCAGCGCTGCCAGGTCGAAGGGCTGCAGCGCCCACTGTAGAGCAGGTGGCCACAAGGACTTCTTTGAATGACGGGGACCCCGTAAAAGAGGAGACCTTTTCTACCCCTTTCTACTTCCTTTACCTTTTCCCCCAGCTTTGTCCTGCAGAAGACAGGCTTGGAGCCGGGCTGCAGAGGGATCTTGACCCCAAGCGGGAGGTCCAGCAGCCCAGTACCTCCTTCTGCCAGTGGCTGTCTCCTGTTCCCGAGCTAGAAAGAGGGAGACACTCATGGGCACTCCTGCACGCCAGTTGCTAGAAAGGCTCTCGGAAGACTCCAACCAAGGGGAGCGCCAAGAGCGGCCCAGTCAAAAGCTGCTCTCGGCTTCCTCGCCCCCGTCCCCGCAACTCCCATCCCTTCCTCAACCCACGTCCGCGTCCTTCCACAGCAACCCCTCCCACCTGCTTAGCTGTAAGCCAGGCTGGGCACAGAGGCAGGACTCCCTGCAAACTGCCCCCGGCCCAACCGCCTTTGGATCCCTCCCAGCTCCCCGGGCACGTCCCGAGGCCCCAGAGCAGCCCTGCATGTCCCAGGCTCCTGGGCTGAGCCCCCTCCATCGGCCCGTTGCTCACCTCTCCCTTCTTGCCCACTGCACTCAGCAGTGCGTCCACGTGACGGACGCCAGCAGTGCGACGATGCTCCATGGCTCCTTCCAAGAGCTCTCCTGGAGCTGCGACCCTGCGCTGGCACCTCTCGCTCCAGAGGCACCCAGCTGCGGCCACCAGAGCCGGTCTCCCAGCGAGCGGCTATATAGAGCAATCGCACATTGTTGCATCATCACATTGCTGCGCCACCGCATTGTTGCATCGTCACATTGCCACGCCGCCGCCCGGCTGCTGCCCAGCCGCCCCGGGGCCCACCTGGAGGCCCGTCTGGACACGCATGTGGGCCACCCGCTCTCGCTGGGACCCTGCTTTGAGCAGGGGGCCTCGACTAGGTGCTGACCTGCTGCCCCTTCTTCCTCCTTGTACCTCTTCTTCACAGCTTTGGCCTTCAGAGGGCAGGGCTGGAGCTGGGCTGCCCGCGTGCTGCTGCTGCTGCTGCCGCCCTGGCTTTGGTAGACCATTTTTAGACCATTGCCCTGTCACGGGCAAAGCAGCCTCCACTCAGGAAACCGCACTGACTTGGCCCTCCCAGACCCAAACCGCCACTTGTGCCCCGTACCTCCCCCAGCTTTCACCTCTAGAGGACAGGGTGGGAGGCCACTCCAGCCAGTCTTGAGGGGAAAAGAGGGTAAAAGGAGTTCCCAGGGGCATAGAGAAAGGCCGAGGGAGGGCTCTGGGTGGCACCCAAGGGCACACGGAGGGCCGTGGTGGGTACCCAGAGCCACGCAAAGGGCTCGGGCTGGGCACCGAAAGGCACACGGAGCGCTCTGGGCCGCCCCAAAGGGCAAGCGGAGGGCCCTAGGAAGCACAGAAAGAGAAATGGAGGGCCTTGGGAGGCACCGGAAGGCCGTTTGGCGGCCCCTCGGTTGCCCCAAAAGGCCCACGCCGGTCCCTAGGGGACATGGAAAGGCAAACAGAGAGGCCTTGAGGACACAAGAGGAGAGGAGGAGTCCTCTGGGAAAGACAAAAAGCTGAAGGCCGGTCCCTTGGCGGGACACCGAAAGGCCCACCGAGGGCCCTGGCCCGCAACCCAAAGGCCCATCAGGAGGGCTTGAGGGGACGAGAGAATAAATGCACAGACTAAGGCGCAGCCTTCAACAGCACCTACGTACGGGACTCACATAAGGCATGAGTATAGCTTTACTGAGCTGGACCAGCCCCTCCAATAGCCCGGCCGCAAAGCTTTCTAAGCAAGGCAAAAACGTTGGCTACTATTCTCTTCCCTACTTAAGCTTCCCTGTAAAACTGGGTCTTAGCCCGACCGAGGCTGTAGGAGGGAGGAAGGCGAGGGAAAACATTGCAGGGAAAATGCCCAGACACAGTATGGCCTGGCGTGAATAAACGTAGGCACAAGCAAGACCTTGGGAGCAAACTCTTTATTCTCTGCCTGGGGGCGCTGCCCGGGGACTCTGCGGCCCTGGAGCTGCACACCTCCTCAGGACACCCTCCACAAGGCTCCCAGCTACCGCCCTCTTTAATGGCTCGGGCTGCATGGGCTCCTCCAGGAAAAGCTTTAAACGCACTGGTCTGCGCCGTGCTCCTGCCTGGGTAGGGGGCTTCGGACCCGCTGGAGGCACGGGCTGTCTTGGAAACTGCGGGCCCGTGGAGGGGAGGGTGCCTGCGGTGCTCCCTGGCCTGAGGATACACAGAGTTTCCCACGCGGGCACCGAAGACCTTGCTGTGCCTCCGGAGGTGTCGTCCCGGGATTTCTGAAGGCCTTCTGTTGGCCGGCGAGCATCTTGCTCGGCGCCTCGGAGGAGAGATGGGAGGAGAGGACGTGAACTCTCCTCTTTGAATTGTCCTGCTTCCTCTGAAGGCGTGACTATTGCAGGGAGGCTGAGAGGTGGCAAGACCTTCCTCGGTTGAAGCTTCTCAGAGTTTTGCTTGGACTTCCTTTCTTCCTCTAACTTCTTCCTCATCGTTTCCAGAACTTCAAGGACAATGGTTTTGGCATACCCGATCAGTTCTGCATCCAGCTGCTGAACTCTGGAGATGGCTTTTCGGATGCTCTCCTTGGCAATCTCACGACTCGCTCGTGAGACAGCAGCAGCGTTTGGCAGTGGTTGCAACACGGGCAGCTTTGCTCTCTTGCTTGCTTCTGGGATCTGCCCTTCCGATGCTCTGGGTGATCCTTGTCCTTCTGTCACGCCCTGAAGCTTCAGGATCTCAGAAAACTGACAGCCAAAGTCCTGTTCAAACTGAGAAGCTACCAAGGATGACAAGCTGGAGGTAACACTTTCAACAGCCTCTTTGGCCCTTTTGTCAATAGAAGACTGCAAAGATGCTCTGTCGGAAGCTGCTAGTTCCGCCTCCCTCCATCCCTCCTCTCCAGATTTGCCCGCTCGGGTGGCTCTTCCGGCAACGAGCTCTGACAGCTTCTGCCTGGCTGCTGGCCCTGGCTCAGCCGCATCAGACGTGCTGGATGCCAAATGCTCCCCAAAGCTCTCCAACACGGTCGCCACAATCTCCTGAGCCACCAGTCTGATTTCCTCCCGGCGATCCGCAGGAGAAGTGTCCCAAGGCTCTGCCCCTCTGGCACGGGCAAACAACCTTCCGCTGACCTCACGGGGAGCCCTCCTTAAGACGTGGACGGACTGATCCAGCGCCTTCACCCGCTCCAGCACTTCCTCGACCACGGTCTCAGCCACCTCTTTAAGCCCCTGGTCTCCTGCCAGCGTAGCCCACACCAGCGTAGGCTGTATGCTGTTAGGCGCTTCTTCTCCGGCACGCGTTGGAGACTAAAATGAGGAGCAGTTGATGAGTGAATGCGTTCCTTCACCTTGGTTTGCTTTCCTCTTCCTCCTCGCAAGACCCCTGGCCCAGAGTCCCTAGCAGTCCCTAGCAATCAAGCTTGAAAAACTCCGGTTTCTCTGTCGGCCACCTGGCACACGGAGGTTTCTGGTCTCCCGCGGACAGGAGCCAAGCGCTGTGGGCACTTCTCAGAATCAAGGCGGTGCCATTTTGCTCAGAGCAAAGGGCACCGTAGCCCCCCTGGACCTCAGCACGGTGAACCAGGTGCCGCGGGCCCTGAGCTGGAAGCTAGTGGCTGCCTGGGTAGCGCTGATCGTGGCCGGAGGACAGGCCCCAGGGCACAGCGGGCCCCCGCAGGGGCTGGTACTTCCCAACGGGCTCCTTGGCTCCAGCCGCGGGAGGCGCTGGCCAGAGTTGAATAGCGGAGGGAAAGCCGTGGAAGGTACTCGACCAGGCTCTTTGCTCCAGCCTCTTCTACCACGGGTCCCAGCCGCTCTCGGGGCACTGCTGCCCTCTATCAGGGTGGCCCGTTTGCCCCTTTTCGAGGCCGAATGCCAAGAATGGGTGTTTTGAGAGCAGAAAAGGAAACGATGCTTTTTCTTGCGGCACCTGCCTGTTGTCTGCCAGCCCAAGGAAGCGTCCTTGGGACAGGAGGCAGTCTGAAAGTCCCACCGCGGGCTGCCAGCCTCATGCAAAGTGGGGAAGAAGTCGCGAGGCAAGACCAGAGCCAGGCAGCAGCCTGAAATTGTCCTCTCCCATCATTTGCTCTTTTGCAGCTTGACAGCCTGACTGCCACGGCAGAAGGAGCTTAACCCTTCACCCTGGCATAGGTACCACCCCACGCTCTCCGGAAACGCTTCCCGAGAGGCGGTTGCAGGGGATGGAGCCGGGCAACGTTTAACGGGCCCCCCGCTAATGAGAACCGGGCAACAGCAGGCTCTCCGCTAAGCTAATCAAAGACCTCCTTGAAGAGAAAACCAACCCACAAACGGCCAAGCACCGCCACTGTCAGGTTCAGCGACGCTGCATCTTTGGATGCACAAGTCTTTGGATGCAAACCAGACTTTTCCTACCAGACGCAAAACCAGCACCGTGGACCGTGCGGCCATTTAGTGCAGCTCACAGGTTCGTGCTAAACGGGCGAGTCCGTGCGCCGAAGTGGCCCCTGAGAGTGTCCAGGCACACTTGTGCCTCAGAAAGGGCTAGCGCCTCGTGTCCGAGACACACACGAAGGAAAGCGCCCGCTTCTTGGGCTCTGACAGCCACCCTCAAACGAGCACACGTCGCACACCAGCCAGGCACCACCTCCTCAGCAACCGAGCACCGCTCGCAAGCCCCGAGTGGCTGTGTACACACGCAGCACCCTCTCCCGAGGCACGGGTACCAACGCGCTGCCGCACAGCAGAGGCGGCCCCCAGCATCCACCCGGCTCCCACTCACCGGCCTCCCTTCGAGAGCGCACTCTTCGGAGGTGCTCTGCGTGCCTGGCTGTCTCCTCTTTCCCAGCTGCTGCTGCTGCTGCTGCTGTTGGCACTTGGCCTGCTGGAAGAGGCGCTGCTCTTTTTCAAGAGCCTCCAGTCTTTCAATCCGCTTCTCGATCACGGTGAGATGCCTGTCAAGAGCAAGGAAGGCAGCTGAGAAGGAGCTGCTCTGCCCATTTTGCCCAGGCCGTTTTCTGCTCAGCCACTCCCATCCTCCTCCTCCTCCGGGTTGCTTTGCTGCCCCGCAGCAGCTTCCAGCTGCCCGTCCAAGGCTCCAAACACAGACTACGCCAACGTGTTCGCAGCCGGCACCGGCTCCTTCCACCGCTGGGCTTTCTTTGTTTACTGGAACGTGAGGCTCCAGGACTTCTCTCAGGGACCACGGGCTCCCTTCAAGAGCAAGCGTTACTTGGCCTTTTCTTACCTCTGCCTCCTCTTCCTCTCTCCACCTGGCAAACTCTTTCTTTGCTCCTGCAGCAGCCACTCTCGCAGGCAAGAAACGTCAATCCGTCCCGGCAGTTCGGGGGCATCCTCTAACTTGGCCAGGTCTCGACGAAGCTTTTTCTGAAAGGTGACACCACGTTGTGGCTTGCTGTTGCCTGGACAAGCGCTCTGCCTGCTGAGGCATCCCGCGGGCCCAGGACAGCACTCTGCTTCAGCCGCGCGACGAGGGCAGAAGAGAAGTGCTTCCCTCGGGACTCTGCGTGCTTGCACGTGACTTTCCCGCCCATGCCCACCCCTGCACCCTGCGCTAGCTCAGCTCGCAGCCCTTTCCCTGCCACAACGCCTGGCCCAGCAGCACAGCCCTCACCTCTTCTGCACTGACCGCCTCCCCTCCCCGAGATGCCGCAAGTAAAGCCCCAGCCCTCGGCACCGTGCCGCTCAGAGGTGTCCACGAACGCTCTGCTTTGCCTACCTCCTCTCGCGTGAACATTTTCTCTGCCTCCAGCTTGAGCGTGGTCAGATACTGCCTGTACTCATTGAACTCCTTCAGAGTGCAAGCCACCTATGGAGAGAGGAGGGGAGAAATCCCCCAAGAACCGTCAAGCCAGCTACCTAGACTGCCTTCCCCAAAACAGCCCAAACCCAGCGGGAGGGGAGCTCCTCCTCTGCGCACCCTCCCCTCCCCTCCCCTCCCCGCTGGCGGGGACCCTGACTCCCCCCCAGCCAGGGCTGAGCGCTGCTCCTCGCCCCGGCGCCAGGCCTCGCACCGGCTGCCTCCTCCACACTCAGGCGGTGCGGGGCAGCCTGAGAAGACCAGGAGTGGGAATTGCCAGCGGGACGCTGGCGCTACTTCTGCTCCCAGGGAGACCAGCCCCACAGCCCTGTGCCCTCCGCCAGCAACAGGCGGCTGCAGCAAGCGCTCCGGGAACCCCGCTTGATGAGGGCTGTTTTTATCAGCCCGACGTCCAAACCTACTTTGCCGTCACCGGTGATGTAACCCTCTCTCTTCAGCCTCCGCAGGTTGTCCTTGCGTTTGTGGTAGGCCCGCAGATGCGGGTCATGCAGGCTGTTGTATTCTGTGCTCAGCAGGCGGCAGTATGGATCTCCCAGATTGAAATAACCAGAGGGCTGGTGAAGCTGTAAGAGGGATTTTCCAGAGTAGGAAGGAGGCAGGAGAGAGCAGCAAAGAGGTGCCAAGCGGTACTTGTGGAAAGGTAAAGGTAGTTTGAAGACCAACACTCCTCTCCATCCTTCTGGAGGCACGGAGACCACCACAGCCAGACTGCAGGGCCAGGCTGCGCTGGGCCAGGCTGCGCTGGGCTGGGCTGGGGGAGAGAAGTCAAACCCCACCAGCAAAGCAGGCAACTTAGGCCACTGGGAACAACTGCAGACCTTGCCGCAACAGAAATGAACCTTCAGAGTGAAAAGTTCAAGCCCAGCGCTTCAAACGCAGCAACTGGATACTGCACTGAAAACAGTCTCCTTGGGGTTAGGCAGGCCCAAGGGGTGCGCCAGCTAACTCTGCCTCCAGGAAGTCTCCGCCTTGGGAAAAATGCCCCGCAAGCTGGAGTAGAAGGAGGACACTGCGTGCATTCCCCAAGCAGAGAAGCCCGAGCTTTTCCAAATACGCCAACAAGGCAAGCAGGAGAAGGTTGGACTCGCCCTCAAGAGTGCCCCGGAGCCTGGCTCGACATTGCTGGCTGAGCCGGAAGGGCACATTGCCCCGGCACCCGGGCACACCGCCGCCTGCTGCAGGCAGGGCCCCGGCCGCACGCCTGCACAGTGCCAGAAACCAGTCCAGAAAACTGACAAGTCCTCCTTTTTGTCTCTGCGCCAGGGAGCCAGGAGCTTCCCTCTACTCCCCAGCGCTGCCAGGTCGAAGGGCTGCAGCGCCCACTGTAGAGCAGGTGGCCACAAGGACTTCTTTGAATGACGGGGACCCCGTAAAAGAGGAGACCTTTTCTACCCCTTTCTACTTCCTTTACCTTTTCCCCCAGCTTTGTCCTGCAGAAGACAGGCTTGGAGCCGGGCTGCAGAGGGATCTTGACCCCAAGCGGGAGGTCCAGCAGCCCAGTACCTCCTTCTGCCAGTGGCTGTCTCCTGTTCCCGAGCTAGAAAGAGGGAGACACTCATGGGCACTCCTGCACGCCAGTTGCTAGAAAGGCTCTCGGAAGACTCCAACCAAGGGGAGCGCCAAGAGCGGCCCAGTCAAAAGCTGCTCTCGGCTTCCTCGCCCCCGTCCACGCAACTCCCATCCCTTCCTCAACCCACGTCCGCGTCCTTCCACAGCAACCCCTCCCACCTGCTTAGCTGTAAGCCAGGCTGGGCACAGAGGCAGGACTCCCTGCAAACTGCCCCCGGCCCAACCACCTTTGGATCCCTCCCAGCTCCCCGGGCACGTCCCGAGGCCCCAGAGCAGCCCTGCATGTCCCAGGCTCCTGGGCTGAGCCCCCTCCATCGGCCCGTTGCTCACCTCTCCCTTCTTGCCCACTGCACTCAGCAGTGCGTCCACGTGTCGGACGCCAGCAGTGCGACGATGCTCCATGGCTCCTTCCAAGAGCTCTCCTGGAGCTGCGACCCTGCGCTGGCACCTCTCGCTCCAGAGGCACCCAGCTGCGGCCACCAGAGCCGGTCTCCCAGCGAGCGGCTATATAGAGCAATCGCACATTGTTGCATCATCACATTGCTGCGCCACCGCATTGTTGCATCGTCACATTGCCACGCCGCCGCCCGGCTGCTGCCCAGCCGCCCCGGGGCCCACCTGGAGGCCCGTCTGGACACGCATGTGGGCCACCCGCTCTCGCTGGGACCCTGCTTTGAGCAGGGGGCCTCGACTAGGTGCTGACCTGCTGCCCCTTCTTCCTCCTTGTACCTCTTCTTCACAGCTTTGGCCTTCAGAGGGCAGGGCTGGAGCTGGGCTGCCCGCGTGCTGCTGCTGCTGCTGCCGCCCTGGCTTTGGTAGACCATTTTTAGACCATTGCCCTGTCACGGGCAAAGCAGCCTCCACTCAGGAAACCGCACTGACTTGGCCCTCCCAGACCCAAACCGCCACTTGTGCCCCGTACCTCCCCCAGCTTTCACCTCTAGAGGACAGGGTGGGAGGCCACTCCAGCCAGTCTTGAGGGGAAAAGAGGGTAAAAGGAGTTCCCAGGGGCATAGAGAAAGGCCGAGGGAGGGCTCTGGGTGGCACCCAAGGGCACACGGAGGGCCGTGGTGGGTACCCAGAGCCACGCAAAGGGCTCGGGCTGGGCACCGAAAGGCACACGGAGCGCTCTGGGCCGCCCCAAAGGGCAAGCGGAGGGCCCTAGGAAGCACAGAAAGAGAAATGGAGGGCCTTGGGAGGCACCGGAAGGCCGTTTGGCGGCCCCTCGGTTGCCCCAAAAGGCCCACGCCGGTCCCTAGGGGACATGGAAAGGCAAACAGAGAGGCCTTGAGGACACAAGAGGAGAGGAGGAGTCCTCTGGGAAAGACAAAAAGCTGAAGGCCGGTCCCTTGGCGGGACACCGAAAGGCCCACCGAGGGCCCTGGCCCGCAACCCAAAGGCCCATCAGGAGGGCTTGAGGGGACAAGAGAATAAATGCACAGACTAAGGCGCAGCCTTCAACAGCACCTACGTACGGGACTCACATAAGGCATGAGTATAGCTTTACTGAGCTGGACCAGCCCCTCCAATAGCCCGGCCGCAAAGCTTTCTAAGCCAGGCAAAAACGTTGGCTACTTTTCTCTTCCCTACTTAAGCTTCCCTGTAAAACTGGGTCTTAGCCCGACCGAGGCTGTAGGAGGGAGGAAGGCGAGGGAAAACATTGCAGGGAAAATGCCCAGAGACAGTATGGCCTGGCGTGAATAAACGTAGGCACAAGCAAGACCTTGGGAGCAAACTCTTTATTCTCTGCCTGGGGGCGCTGCCCGGGGACTCTGCGGCCCTGGAGCTGCACACCTCCTCAGGACACCCTCCACAAGGCTCCCAGCTACCGCCCTCTTTAATGGCTCGGGCTGCATGGGCTCCTCCAGGAAAAGCTTTAAACGCACTGCTCTGCGCCGTGCTCCTGCCTGGGTAGGGGGCTTCGGACCCGCTGGAGGCACGGGCTGTCTTGGAAACTGCGGGCCCGTGGAGGGGAGGGTGCCTGCGGTGCTCCCTGGCCTGAGGATACGCAGAGTTTCCCACGCGGGCACCAAAGACCTTGCTGTGCCTCCGGAGGTGTCGTCCCGGGACTTCTGAAGGCCTTCTGTTGGCCGGCGAGCATCTTGCTTGGCGCCTCGGAGGAGAGATGGGAGGAGAGGACGTGAGCTCTCCTCTTTGAATTGTCCTGCTTCCTCTGAAGGCGTGACTATTGCAGGGAGGCTGAGAGGTGGCAAGACCTTCCTCGGTTGAAGCTTCTCAGAGTTTTGCTTGGACTTCCTTTCTTCCTCTAACTTCTTCCTCATCGTTTCCAGAACTTCAAGGACAATGGTTTTGGCATACCCGATCAGTTCTGCATCCAGCTGCTGAACTCCGGAGATGGCTTTTCGGATGCTCTCCTTGGCAATCTCACGACTCACTCGTGAGACAGCAGCAGCGTTTGGCAGTGGTTGCAACACGGGCAGCTTTGCTCTCTTGCTTGCTTCTGGGATCTGCCCTTCCGATGCTCTGGGTGATCCTTGTCCTTCTGTCACGCCCTGAAGCTTCAGGATCTCAGAAAACTGACAGCCAAAGTCCTGTTCAAACTGAGAAGCTACCAAGGATGACAAGCTGGAGGTAACACTTTCAACAGCCTCTTTGGCCCTTTTGTCAATAGAAGACTGCGAAGATGCTCTGTCGGAAGCTGCTAGTTCCGCCTCCCTCCATCCCTCCTCTCCAGATTTGCCCGCTCGGGTGGCTCTTCCGGCAACGAGCTCTGACAGCTTCTGCCTGGCTGCTGGCCCTGGCTCAGCCGCATCAGACGTGCTGGATGCCAAATGCTCCCCAAAGCTCTCCAACACGGTCGCCACAATCTCCTGAGCCACCAGTCTGATTTCCTCCCGGCGATCTGCAGGAGAAGTGTCCCAAGGCTCTGCCCCTCTGGCACGGGCAAACAGCCTTCCGCTGACCTCACGGGGAGCCCTCCTTAAGACGTGGACGGACTGATCCAGCGCCTTCACCCGCTCCAGCACTTCCTCGACCACGGTCTCAGCCACCTCTTTAAGCCCCTGGTCTCCTGCCAGCGTAGCCCGCACCAGCGTAGGCTGTATGCTGTTAGGCGCTTCTTCTCCAGCACGCGTTGGAGACTAAAATGAGGAGCAGTTGATGAGTGAATGCGTTCCTTCACCTTGGTTTGCTTTCCTCTTCCTCCTCGCAAGACCCCTGGCCCAGAGTCCCTAGCAGTCCCTAGCAATCAAGCTTGAAAAACTCCGGTTTCTCTGTCGGCCACCTGGCACACGGAGGTTTCTGGTCTCCCGCGGACAGGAGCCAAGCGCTGTGGGCACTTCTCAGAATCAAGGCGGTGCCATTTTGCTCAGAGCAAAGGGCACCGTAGCCCCCCTGGACCTCAGCACGGTGAACCAGGTGCCGCGGGCCCTGAGCTGGAAGCTAGTGGCTGCCTGGGTAGCGCTGATCGTGGCCGGAGGACAGGCCCCAGGGCACAGCGGGCCCCCGCAGGGGCTGGTACTTCCCAACGGGCTCCTTGGCTCCAGCCGCGGGAGGCGCTGGCCAGAGTTGAATAGCGGAGGGAAAGCCGTGGAAGGTACTCGACCAGGCTCTTTGCTCCAGCCTCTTCTACCACGGGTCCCAGCCGCTCTCGGGGCACTGCTGCCCTGTATCAGGGTGGCCCGTTTGCCCCTTTTCGAGGCCGAATGCCAAGAATGGGTGTTTTGAGAGCAGAAAAGGAAACGATGCTTTTTCTTGCGGCACCTGCCTGTTGTCTGCCAGCCCAAGGAAGTGTCCTTGGGACAGGAGGCAGTCTGAAAGTCCCACCGCGGGCTGCCAGCCTCATGCAAAGTGGGGAAGAAGTCGCGAGGCAAGACCAGAGCCAGGCAGCAGCCTGAAATTGTCCTCTCCCATCATTTGCTCTTTTGCAGCTTGACAGCCTGACTGCCACGGCAGAAGGAGCTTAACCCTTCACCCTGGCATAGGTACCACCCCACGCTCTCCGGAAACGCTTCCCGAGAGGCGGTTGCAGGGGATGGAGCCGGGCAACGTTTAACGGGCCCCCCGCTAATGAGAACCGGGCAACAGCAGGCTCTCCGCTAAGCTAATCAAAGACCTCCTTGAAGAGAAAACCAACCCACAAACGGCCAAGCACCGCCACTGTCAGGTTCAGCGACGCTGCATCTTTGGATGCACAAGTCTTTGGATGCAAACCAGACTTTTCCTACCAGACGCAAAACCAGCACCGTGGACCGTGCGGCCATTTAGTGCAGCTCACAGGTTCGTGCTAAACGGGCGAGTCCGTGCGCCGAAGTGGCCCCTGAGAGTGCCCAGGCACACTTGTGCCTCAGAAAGGGCTAGCGCCTCGTGTCCGAGACACACACGAAGGAAAGCGCCCGCTTCTTGGGCTCTGACAGCCACCCTCAAACGAGCACACGTCGCACACCAGCCAGGCACCACCTCCTCAGCAACCGAGCACCGCTCGCAAGCCCCGAGTGGCTGTGTACACACGCAGCACCCTCTCCCGAGGCACGGGTACCAACGCGCTGCCGCACAGCAGAGGCGGCCCCCAGCATCCACCCGGCTCCCACTCACCGGCCTCCCTTCGAGAGCGCACTCTTCGGAGGTGCTCTGCGTGCCTGGCTGTCTCCTCTTTCCCAGCTGCTGCTGCTGCTGCTGCTGTTGGCACTTGGCCTGCTGGAAGAGGCGCTGCTCTTTTTCAAGAGCCTCCAGTCTTTCAATCCGCTTCTCGATCACGGTGAGATGCCTGTCAAGAGCAAGGAAGGCAGCTGAGAAGGAGCTGCTCTGCCCATTTTGCCCAGGCCGTTTTCTGCTCAGCCACTCCCATCCTCCTCCTCCTCCGGGTTGCTTTGCTGCCCCGCAGCAGCTTCCAGCTGCCTGTCCAAGGCTCCAAACACAGACTACGCCAACGTGTTCGCAGCCGGCACCAGCTCCTTCCACCGCTGGGCTTTCTTTGTTTACTGGAACGTGAGGCTCCAGGACTTCTCTCAGGGACCACGGGCTCCCTTCAAGAGCAAGCGTTACTTGGCCTTTTCTTACCTCTGCCTCCTCTTCCTCTCTCCACCTGGCAAACTCTTTCTTTGCTCCTGCAGCAGCCACTCTCGCAGGCAAGAAACGTCAATCCGTCCCGGCAGTTCGGGGGCATCCTCTAACTTGGCCAGGTCTCGACGAAGCTTTTTCTGAAAGGTGACACCACGTTGTGGCTTGCTGTTGCCTGGACAAGCGCTCTGCCTGCTGAGGCATCCCGCGGGCCCAGGACAGCACTCTGCTTCAGCCGCGCGACGAGGGCAGAAGAGAAGTGCTTCCCTCGGGACTCTGCGTGCTTGCACGTGACTTTCCCGCCCATGCCCACCCCTGCACCCTGCGCTAGCTCAGCTCGCAGCCCTTTCCCTGCCACAACGCCCGGCCCAGCAGCACAGCCCTCACCTCTTCTGCACTGAACACCTCCCCTCCCCGAGATGCCGCAAGTAAAGCCCCAGCCCTCGGCACCGTGCCGCTCAGAGGTGTCCACGAACGCTCTGCTTTGCCTACCTCCTCTCGCGTGAACATTTTCTCTGCCTCCAGCTTGAGCGTGGTCAGATACTGCCTGTACTCATTGAACTCCTTCAGAGTGCAAGCCACCTATGGAGAGAGGAGGGGAGAAATCCCCCAAGAACCGTCAAGCCAGCTACCTAGACTGCCTTCCCCAAAACAGCCCAAACCCAGCGGGAGGGGAGCTCCTCCTCTGCGCACCCTCCCCTCCCCTCCCCTCCCCTCCCCGCTGGCGGGGACCCTGACTCCCCCCCAGCCAGGGCTGAGCGCTGCTCCTCGCCCCGGCGCCAGGCCTCGCACCGGCTGCCTCCTCCACACTCAGGCGGTGCGGGGCAGCCTGAGAAGACCAGGAGTGGGAATTGCCAGCGGGACGCTGGCGCTACTTCTGCTCCCAGGGAGACCAGCCCCACAGCCCTGTGCCCTCCGCCAGCAACAGGCGGCTGCAGCAAGCGCTCCGGGAACCCCGCTTGATGAGGGCTGTTTTTATCAGCCCGACGTCCAAACCTACTTTGCCGTCACCGGTGATGTAACCCTCTCTCTTCAGCCTCCGCAGGTTGTCCTTGCGTTTGTGGTAGGCCCGCAGATGCGGGTCATGCAGGCTGTTGTATTCTGTGCTCAGCAGGCGGCAGTATGGATCTCCCAGATTGAAATAACCAGAGGGCTGGTGAAGCTGTAAGAGGGATTTTCCAGAGTAGGAAGGAGGCAGGAGAGAGCAGCAAAGAGGTGCCAAGCGGTACTTGTGGAAAGGTAAAGGTAGTTTGAAGACCAACACTCCTCTCCATCCTTCTGGAGGCACGGAGACCACCACAGCCAGACTGCAGGGCCAGGCTGCGCTGGGCCAGGCTGCGCTGGGCTGGGCTGGGGGAGAGAAGTCAAACCCCACCAGCAAAGCAGGCAACTTAGGCCACTGGGAACAACTGCAGACCTTGCCGCAACAGAAATGAACCTTCAGAGTGAAAAGTTCAAGCCCAGCGCTTCAAACGCAGCAACTGGATACTGCACTGAAAACAGTCTCCTTGGGGTTAGGCAGGCCCAAGGGGTGCGCCAGCTAACTCTGCCTCCAGGAAGTCTCCGCCTTGGGAAAAATGCCCCGCAAGCTGGAGTAGAAGGAGGACACTGCGTGCATTCCCCAAGCAGAGAAGCCCGAGCTTTTCCAAATACGCCAACAAGGCAAGCAGGAGAAGGTTGGACTCGCCCTCAAGAGTGCCCCGGAGCCTGGCTCGACATTGCTGGCTGAGCCGGAAGGGCACATTGCCCCGGCACCCGGGCACACCGCCGCCTGCTGCAGGCAGGGCCCCGGCCGCACGCCTGCACAGTGCCAGAAACCAGTCCAGAAAACTGACAAGTCCTCCTTTTTGTCTCTGCGCCAGGGAGCCAGGAGCTTCCCTCTACTCCCCAGCGCTGCCAGGTCGAAGGGCTGCAGCGCCCACTGTAGAGCAGGTGGCCACAAGGACTTCTTTGAATGACGGGGACCCCGTAAAAGAGGAGACCTTTTCTACCCCTTTCTACTTCCTTTACCTTTTCCCCCAGCTTTGTCCTGCAGAAGACAGGCTTGGAGCCGGGCTGCAGAGGGATCTTGACCCCAAGCGGGAGGTCCAGCAGCCCAGTACCTCCTTCTGCCAGTGGCTGTCTCCTGTTCCCGAGCTAGAAAGAGGGAGACACTCATGGGCACTCCTGCACGGCAGTTGCTAGAAAGGCTCTCGGAAGACTCCAACCAAGGGGAGCGCCAAGAGCGGCCCAGTCAAAAGCTGCTCTCGGCTTCCTCGCCCCCGTCCCCGCAACTCCCATCCCTTCCTCAACCCACGTCCGCGTCCTTCCACAGCAACCCCTCCCACCTGCTTAGCTGTAAGCCAGGCTGGGCACAGAGGCAGGACTCCCTGCAAACTGCCCCCGGCCCAACCACCTTTGGATCCCTCCCAGCTCCCCGGGCACGTCCCGAGGCCCCAGAGCAGCCCTGCATGTCCCAGGCTCCTGGGCTGAGCCCCCTCCATCGGCCCGTTGCTCACCTCTCCCTTCTTGCCCACTGCACTCAGCAGTGCGTCCACGTGTCGGACGCCAGCAGTGCGACGATGCTCCATGGCTCCTTCCAAGAGCTCTCCTGGAGCTGCGACCCTGCGCTGGCACCTCTCGCTCCAGAGGCACCCAGCTGCGGCCACCAGAGCCGGTCTCCCAGCGAGCGGCTATATAGAGCAATCGCACATTGTTGCATCATCACATTGCTGCGCCACCGCATTGTTGCATCGTCACATTGCCACGCCGCCGCCCGGCTGCTGCCCAGCCGCCCCGGGGCCCACCTGGAGGCCCGTCTGGACACGCATGTGGGCCACCCGCTCTCGCTGGGACCCTGCTTTGAGCAGGGGGCCTCGACTAGGTGCTGACCTGCTGCCCCTTCTTCCTCCTTGTACCTCTTCTTCACAGCTTTGGCCTTCAGAGGGCAGGGCTGGAGCTGGGCTGCCCGCGTGCTGCTGCTGCTGCTGCCGCCCTGGCTTTGGTAGACCATTTTTAGACCATTGCCCTGTCACGGGCAAAGCAGCCTCCACTCAGGAAACCGCACTGACTTGGCCCTCCCAGACCCAAACCGCCACTTGTGCCCCGTACCTCCCCCAGCTTTCACCTCTAGAGGACAGGGTGGGAGGCCACTCCAGCCAGTCTTGAGGGGAAAAGAGGGTAAAAGGAGTTCCCAGGGGCATAGAGAAAGGCCGAGGGAGGGCTCTGGGTGGCACCCAAGGGCACACGGAGGGCCGTGGTGGGTACCCAGAGCCACGCAAAGGGCTCGGGCTGGGCACCGAAAGGCACACGGAGCGCTCTGGGCCGCCCCAAAGGGCAAGCGGAGGGCCCTAGGAAGCACAGAAAGAGAAATGGAGGGCCTTGGGAGGCACCGGAAGGCCGTTTGGCGGCCCCTCGGTTGCCCCAAAAGGCCCACGCCGGTCCCTAGGGGACATGGAAAGGCAAACAGAGAGGCCTTGAGGACACAAGAGGAGAGGAGGAGTCCTCTGGGAAAGACAAAAAGCTGAAGGCCGGTCCCTTGGCGGGACACCGAAAGGCCCACCGAGGGCCCTGGCCCGCAACCCAAAGGCCCATCAGGAGGGCTTGAGGGGACGAGAGAATAAATGCACAGACTAAGGCGCAGCCTTCAACAGCACCTACGTACGGGACTCACATAAGGCATGAGTATAGCTTTACTGAGCTGGACCAGCCCCTCCAATAGCCCGGCCGCAAAGCTTTCTAAGCAAGGCAAAAACGTTGGCTACTTTTCTCTTCCCTACTTAAGCTTCCCTGTAAAACTGGGTCTTAGCCCGACCGAGGCTGTAGGAGGGAGGAAGGCGAGGGAAAACATTGCAGGGAAAATGCCCAGACACAGTATGGCCTGGCGTGAATAAACGTAGGCACAAGCAAGACCTTGGGAGCACACTCTTTATTCTCTGCCTGGGGGCACTGCCCGGGGACTCTGCGGCCCTGGAGCTGCACACCTCCTCAGGACACCCTCCACAAGGCTCCCAGCTACCGCCCTCTTTAATGGCTCGGGCTGCATGGGCTCCTCCAGGAAAAGCTTTAAACGCACTGCTCTGCGCCGTGCTCCTGCCTGGGTAGGGGGCTTCGGACCCGCTGGAGGCACGGGCTGTCTTGGAAACTGCGGGCCCGTGGAGGGGAGGGTGCCTGCGGTGCTCCCTGGCCTGAGGATACGCAGAGTTTCCCACGCGGGCACCGAAGACCTTGCTGTGCCTCCGGAGGTGTCGTCCCGGGACTTCTGAAGGCCTTCTGTTGGCCGGCGAGCATCTTGCTCAGCGCCTCGGAGGAGAGATGGGAGGAGAGGACGTGAGCTCTCCTCTTTGAATTGTCCTGCTTCCTCTGAAGGCGTGACTATTGCAGGGAGGCTGAGAGGTGGCAAGACCTTCCTCGGTTGAAGCTTCTCAGAGTTTTGCTTGGACTTCCTTTCTTCCTCTAACTTCTTCCTCATCGTTTCCAGAACTTCAAGGACAATGGTTTTGGCATACCCGATCAGTTCTGCATCCAGCTGCTGAACTCCGGAGATGGCTTTTCGGATGCTCTCCTTGGCAATCTCACGACTCACTCGTGAGACAGCAGCAGCGTTTGGCAGTGGTTGCAACACGGGCAGCTTTGCTCTCTTGCTTGCTTCTGGGATCTGCCCTTCCGATGCTCTGGGTGATCCTTGTCCTTCTGTCACGCCCTGAAGCTTCAGGATCTCAGAAAACTGACAGCCAAAGTCCTGTTCAAACTGAGAAGCTACCAAGGATGACAAGCTGGAGGTAACACTTTCAACAGCCTCTTTGGCCCTTTTGTCAATAGAAGACTGCGAAGATGCTCTGTCGGAAGCTGCTAGTTCCGCCTCCCTCCATCCCTCCTCTCCAGATTTGCCCGCTCGGGTGGCTCTTCCAGCAACGAGCTCTGACAGCTTCTGCCTGGCTGCTGGCCCTGGCTCAGCCGCATCAGACGTGCTGGATGCCAAATGCTCCCCAAAGCTCTCCAACACGGTCGCCACAATCTCCTGAGCCACCAGTCTGATTTCGTCCCGGCGATCCGCAGGAGAAGTGTCCCAAGGCTCTGCCCCTCTGGCACGGGCAAACAACCTTCCGCTGACCTCACGGGGAGCCCTCCTTAAGACGTGGACGGACTGATCCAGCGCCTTCACCCGCTCCAGCACTTCCTCGACCACGGTCTCAGCCACCTCTTTAAGCCCCTGGTCTCCTGCCAGCGTAGCCCGCACCAGCGTAGGCTGTATGCTGTTAGGCGCTTCTTCTCCGGCACGCGTTGGAGACTAAAATGAGGAGCAGTTGATGAGTGAATGCGTTCCTTCACCTTGGTTTGCTTTCCTCTTCCTCCTCGCAAGACCCCTGGCCCAGAGTCCCTAGCAGTCCCTAGCAATCAAGCTTGAAAAACTCCGGTTTCTCTGTCGGCCACCTGGCACACGGAGGTTTCTGGTCTCCCGCGGACAGGAGCCAAGCGCTGTGGGCACTTCTCAGAATCAAGGCGGTGCCATTTTGCTCAGAGCAAAGGGCACCGTAGCCCCCCTGGACCTCAGCACGGTGAACCAGGTGCCGCGGGCCCTGAGCTGGAAGCTAGTGGCTGCCTGGGTAGCGCTGATCGTGGCCGGAGGACAGGCCCCAGGGCACAGCGGGCCCCCGCAGGGGCTGGTACTTCCCAACGGGCTCCTTGGCTCCAGCCGCGGGAGGCGCTGGCCAGACTTGAATAGCGGAGGGAAAGCCATGGAAGGTACTCGACCAGGCTCTTTGCTCCAGCCTCTTCTACCACGGGTCCCAGCCGCTCTCGGGGCACTGCTGCCCTGTATCAGGGTGGCCCGTTTGCCCCTTTTCGAGGCCGAATGCCAAGAATGGGTGTTTTGAGAGCAGAAAAGGAAACGATGCTTTTTCTTGCGGCACCTGCCTGTTGTCTGCCAGCCCAAGGAAGTGTCCTTGGGACAGGAGGCAGTCTGAAAGTCCCACCGCGGGCTGCCAGCCTCATGCAAAGTGGGGAAGAAGTCGCGAGGCAAGACCAGAGCCAGGCAGCAGCCTGAAATTGTCCTCTCCCATCATTTGCTCTTTTGCAGCTTGACAGCCTGACTGCCACGGCAGAAGGAGCTTAACCCTTCACCCTGGCATAGGTACCACCCCACGCTCTCCGGAAACGCTTCCCGAGAGGCGGTTGCAGGGGATGGAGCCGGGCAACGTTTAACGGGCCCCCCGCTAATGAGAACCGGGCAACAGCAGGCTCTCCGCTAAGCTAATCAAAGACCTCCTTGAAGAGAAAACCAACCCACAAACGGCCAAGCACCGCCACTGTCAGGTTCAGCGACGCTGCATCTTTGGATGCACAAGTCTTTGGATGCAAACCAGACTTTTCCTACCAGACGCAAAACCAGCACCGTGGACCGTGCGGCCATTTAGTGCAGCTCACAGGTTCGTGCTAAACGGGCGAGTCCGTGCGCCGAAGTGGCCCCTGAGAGTGCCCAGGCACACTTGTGCCTCAGAAAGGGCTAGCGCCTCGTGTCCGAGACACACACGAAGGAAAGCGCCCGCTTCTTGGGCTCTGACAGCCACCCTCAAACGAGCACACGTCGCACACCAGCCAGGCACCACCTCCTCAGCAACCGAGCACCGCTCGCAAGCCCCGAGTGGCTGTGTACACACGCAGCACCCTCTCCCGAGGCACGGGTACCAACGCGCTGCCGCACAGCAGAGGCGGCCCCCAGCATCCACCCGGCTCCCACTCACCGGCCTCCCTTCGAGAGCGCACTCTTCGGAGGTGCTCTGCGTGCCTGGCTGTCTCCTCTTTCCCAGCTGCTGCTGCTGCTGCTGCTGTTGGCACTTGGCCTGCTGGAAGAGGCGCTGCTCTTTTTCAAGAGCCTCCAGTCTTTCAATCCGCTTCTCGATCACGGTGAGATGCCTGTCAAGAGCAAGGAAGGCAGCTGAGAAGGAGCTGCTCTGCCCATTTTGCCCAGGCCGTTTTCTGCTCAGCCACTCCCATCCTCCTCCTCCTCCGGGTTGCTTTGCTGCCCCGCAGCAGCTTCCAGCTGCCTGTCCAAGGCTCCAAACACAGACTACGCCAACGTGTTCGCAGCCGGCACCGGCTCCTTCCACCGCTGGGCTTTCTTTGTTTACTGGAACGTGAGGCTCCAGGACTTCTCTCAGGGACCACGGGCTCCCTTCAAGAGCAAGCGTTACTTGGCCTTTTCTTACCTCTGCCTCCTCTTCCTCTCTCCACCTGGCAAACTCTTTCTTTGCTCCTGCAGCAGCCACTCTCGCAGGCAAGAAACGTCAATCCGTCCCGGCAGTTCGGGGGCATCCTCTAACTTGGCCAGGTCTCGACGAAGCTTTTTCTGAAAGGTGACACCACGTTGTGGCTTGCTGTTGCCTGGACAAGCGCTCTGCCTGCTGAGGCATCCCGCGGGCCCAGGACAGCACTCTGCTTCAGCCGCGCGACGAGGGCAGAAGAGAAGTGCTTCCCTCGGGACTCTGCGTGCTTGCACGTGACTTTCCCGCCCATGCCCACCCCTGCACCCTGCGCTAGCTCAGCTCGCAGCCCTTTCCCTGCCACAACGCCCGGCCCAGCAGCACAGCCCTCACCTCTTCTGCACTGAACGCCTCCCCTCCCCGAGATGCCGCAAGTAAAGCCCCAGCCCTCGGCACCGTGCCGCTCAGAGGTGTCCACGAACGCTCTGCTTTGCCTACCTCCTCTCGCGTGAACATTTTCTCTGCCTCCAGCTTGAGCGTGGTCAGATACTGCCTGTACTCATTGAACTCCTTCAGAGTGCAAGCCACCTATGGAGAGAGGAGGGGAGAAATCCCCCAAGAACCGTCAAGCCAGCTACCTAGACTGCCTTCCCCAAAACAGCCCAAACCCAGCGGGAGGGGAGCTCCTCCTCTGCGCACCCTCCCCTCCCCTCCCCTCCCCTCCCCTCCCTGCTGGCAGGGACCCTGACTCCCCCCCAGCCAGGGCTGAGCGCTGCTCCTCGCCCCGGCGCCAGGCCTCGCACCGGCTGCCTCCTCCACACTCAGGCGGTGCGGGGCAGCCTGAGAAGACCAGGAGTGGGAATTGCCAGCGGGACGCTGGCGCTACTTCTGCTCCCAGGGAGACCAGCCCCACAGCCCTGTGCCCTCCGCCAGCAACAGGCGGCTGCAGCAAGCGCTCCGGGAACCCCGCTTGATGAGGGCTGTTTTTATCAGCCCAACGTCCAAACCTACTTTGCCGTCACCGGTGACGTAACCCTCTCTCTTCAGCCTCCGCAGGTTGTCCTTGCGTTTGTGGTAGGCCCGCAGATGCGGGTCATGCAGGCTGTTGTATTCTGTGCTCAGCAGGCGGCAGTATGGATCTCCCAGATTGAAATAACCAGAGGGCTGGTGAAGCTGTAAGAGGGATTTTCCAGAGTAGGAAGGAGGCAGGAGAGAGCAGCAAAGAGGTGCCAAGCGGTACTTGTGGAAAGGTAAAGGTAGTTTGAAGACCAACACTCCTCTCCATCCTTCTGGAGGCACGGAGACCACCACAGCCAGACTGCAGGGCCAGGCTGCGCTGGGCCAGGCTGCGCTGGGCCAGGCTGCGCTGGGCTGGGCTGGGGGAGAGAAGTCAAACCCCACCAGCAAAGCAGGCAACTTAGGCCACTGGGAACAACTGCAGACCTTGCCGCAACAGAAATGAACCTTCAGAGTGAAAAGTTCAAGCCCAGTGCTTCAAACGCAGCAACTGGATACTGCACTGAAAACAGTCTCCTTGGGGTTAGGCAGGCCCAAGGGGTGCACCAGCTAACTCTGCCTCCAGGAAGTCTCCGCCTTGGGAAAAATGCCCCGCAAGCTGGAGTAGAAGGAGGACACTGCGTGCATTCCCCAAGCAGAGAAGCCCGAGCTTTTCCAAATACGCCAACAAGGCAAGCAGGAGAAGGTTGGACTCGCCCTCAAGAGTGCCCCGGAGCCTGGCTCAACATTGCTGGCTGAGCCGGAAGGGCACATTGCCCCGGCACCCGGGCACACCGCCGCCTGCTGCAGGCAGGGCCCCGGCCGCACGCCTGCACAGTGCCAGAAACCAGTCCAGAAAACTGACAAGTCCTCCTTTTTGTCTCTGCGCCAGGGAGCCAGGAGCTTCCCTCTACTCCCCAGCGCTGCCAGGTCGAAGGGCTGCAGCGCCCACTGTAGAGCAGGTGGCCACAAGGACTTCTTTGAATGACGGGGACCCCGTAAAAGAGGAGACCTTTTCTACCCCTTTCTACTTCCTTTACCTTTTCCCCCAGCTTTGTCCTGCAGAAGACAGGCTTGGAGCCGGGCTGCAGAGGGATCTTGACCCCAAGCGGGAGGTCCAGCAGCCCAGTACCTCCTTCTGCCAGTGGCTGTCTCCTGTTCCCGAGCTAGAAAGAGGGAGACACTCATGGGCACTCCTGCACGCCAGTTGCTAGAAAGGCTCTCGGAAGACTCCAACCAAGGGGAGCGCCAAGAGCGGCCCAGTCAAAAGCTGCTCTCGGCTTCCTCGCCCCCGTCCACGCAACTCCCATCCCTTCCTCAACCCACGTCCGCGTCCTTCCACAGCAACCCCTCCCACCTGCTTAGCTGTAAGCCAGGCTGGGCACAGAGGCAGGACTCCCTGCAAACTGCCCCCGGCCCAACCACCTTTGGATCCCTCCCAGCTCCCCGGGCACGTCCCGAGGCCCCAGAGCAGCCCTGCATGTCCCAGGCTCCTGGGCTGAGCCCCCTCCATCGGCCCGTTGCTCACCTCTCCCTTCTTGCCCACTGCACTCAGCAGTGCGTCCACGTGTCGGACGCCAGCAGTGCGACGATGCTCCATGGCTCCTTCCAAGAGCTCTCCTGGAGCTGCGACCCTGCGCTGGCACCTCTCGCTCCAGAGGCACCCAGCTGCGGCCACCAGAGCCGGTCTCCCAGCGAGCGGCTATATAGAGCAATCGCACATTGTTGCATCATCACATTGCTGCGCCACCGCATTGTTGCATCGTCACATTGCCACGCCGCCGCCCGGCTGCTGCCCAGCCGCCCCGGGGCCCACCTGGAGGCCCGTCTGGACACGCATGTGGGCCACCCGCTCTCGCTGGGACCCTGCTTTGAGCAGGGGGCCTCGACTAGGTGCTGACCTGCTGCCCCTTCTTCCTCCTTGTACCTCTTCTTCACAGCTTTGGCCTTCAGAGGGCAGGGCTGGAGCTGGGCTGCCCGCGTGCTGCTGCTGCTGCTGCCGCCCTGGCTTTGGTAGACCATTTTTAGACCATTGCCCTGTCACGGGCAAAGCAGCCTCCACTCAGGAAACCGCACTGACTTGGCCCTCCCAGACCCAAACCGCCACTTGTGCCCCGTACCTCCCCCAGCTTTCACCTCTAGAGGACAGGGTGGGAGGCCACTCCAGCCAGTCTTGAGGGGAAAAGAGGGTAAAAGGAGTTCCCAGGGGCATAGAGAAAGGCCGAGGGAGGGCTCTGGGTGGCACCCAAGGGCACACGGAGGGCCGTGGTGGGTACCCAGAGCCACGCAAAGGGCTCGGGCTGGGCACCGAAAGGCACACGGAGCGCTCTGGGCCGCCCCAAAGGGCAAGCGGAGGGCCCTAGGAAGCACAGAAAGAGAAATGGAGGGCCTTGGGAGGCACCGGAAGGCCGTTTGGCAGCCCCTCGGTTGCCCCAAAAGGCCCACGCCAGTCCCTAGGGGACATGGAAAGGCAAACAGAGAGGCCTTGAGGACACAAGAGGAGAGGAGGAGTCCTCTGGGAAAGACAAAAAGCTGAAGGCCGGTCCCTTGGCGGGACACCGAAAGGCCCACCGAGGGCCCTGGCCCGCAACCCAAAGGCCCATCAGGAGGGCTTGAGGGGACGAGAGAATAAATGCACAGACTAAGGCGCAGCCTTCAACAGCACCTACGTACAGGACTCACATAAGGCATGAGTATAGCTTTACTGAGCTGGACCAGCCCCTCCAATAGCCCGGCCGCAAAGCTTTCTAAGCAAGGCAAAAACGTTGGCTACTTTTCTCTTCCCTACTTAAGCTTCCCTGTAAAACTGGGTCTTAGCCCGACCGAGGCTGTAGGAGAGAGGAAGGCGAGGGAAAACATTGCAGGGAAAATGCCCAGACACAGTATGGCCTGGCGTGAATAAACGTAGGCACAAGCAAGACCTTGGGAGCAAACTCTTTATTCTCTGCCTGGGGGCGCTGCCCGGGGACTCTGCGGCCCTGGAGCTGCACACCTCCTCAGGACACCCTCCACAAGGCTCCCAGCTACCGCCCTCTTTAATGGCTCGGGCTGCATGGGCTCCTCCAGGAAAAGCTTTAAACGCACTGCTCTGCGCCGTGCTCCTGCCTGGGTAGGGGGCTTCGGACCCGCTGGAGGCACGGGCTGTCTTGGAAACTGCGGGCCCGTGGAGGGGAGGGTGCCTGCGGTGCTCCCTGGCCTGAGGATACGCAGAGTTTCCCACGCGGGCACCGAAGACCTTGCTGTGCCTCCGGAGGTGTCGTCCCGGGACTTCTGAAGGCCTTCTGTTGGCCGGCGAGCATCTTGCTCGGCGCCTCGGAGGAGAGATGGGAGGAGAGGACGTGAGCTCTCCTCTTTGAATTGTCCTGCTTCCTCTGAAGGCGTGACTATTGCAGGGAGGCTGAGAGGTGGCAAGACCTTCCTCGGTTGAAGCTTCTCAGAGTTTTGCTTGGACTTCCTTTCTTCCTCTAACTTCTTCCTCATCGTTTCCAGAACTTCAAGGACAATGGTTTTGGCATACCCGATCAGTTCTGCATCCAGCTGCTGAACTCCGGAGATGGCTTTTCGGATGCTCTCCTTGGCAATCTCACGACTCACTCGTGAGACAGCAGCAGCGTTTGGCAGTGGTTGCAACACGGGCAGCTTTGCTCTCTTGCTTGCTTCTGGGATCTGCCCTTCCGATGCTCTGGGTGATCCTTGTCCTTCTGTCACGCCCTGAAGCTTCAGGATCTCAGAAAACTGACAGCCAAAGTCCTGTTCAAACTGAGAAGCTACCAAGGATGACAAGCTGGAGGTAACACTTTCAACAGCCTCTTTGGCCCTTTTGTCAATAGAAGACTGCGAAGATGCTCTGTCGGAAGCTGCTAGTTCCGCCTCCCTCCATCCCTCCTCTCCAGATTTGCCCGCTCGGGTGGCTCTTCCGGCAACGAGCTCTGACAGCTTCTGCCTGGCTGCTGGCCCTGGCTCAGCCGCATCAGACGTGCTGGATGCCAAATGCTCCCCAAAGCTCTCCAACACGGTCGCCACAATCTCCTGAGCCACCAGTCTGATTTCGTCCCGGTGATCCGCAGGAGAATTGTCCCAAGGCTCTGCCCCTCTGGCACGGGCAAACAGCCTTCCGCTGACCTCACGGGGAGCCCTCCTTAAGACGTGGACGGACTGATCCAGCGCCTTCACCCGCTCCAGCACTTCCTCGACCACGGTCTCAGCCACCTCTTTAAGCCCCTGGTCTCCTGCCAGCGTAGCCCGCACCAGCGTAGGCTGTATGCTGTTAGGCGCTTCTTCTCCGGCACGCGTTGGAGACTAAAATGAGGAGCAGTTGATGAGTGAATGCGTTCCTTCACCTTGGTTTGCTTTCCTCTTCCTCCTCGCAAGACCCCTGGCCCAGAGTCCCTAGCAGTCCCTAGCAATCAAGCTTGAAAAACTCCGGTTTCTCTGTCGGCCACCTGGCACACGGAGGTTTCTGGTCTCCCGCGGACAGGAGCCAAGCGCTGTGGGCACTTCTCAGAATCAAGGCGGTGCCATTTTGCTCAGAGCAAAGGGCACCGTAGCCCCCCTGGACCTCAGCACGGTGAACCAGGTGCCGCGGGCCCTGAGCTGGAAGCTAGTGGCTGCCTGGGTAGCGCTGATCGTGGCCGGAGGACAGGCCCCAGGGCACAGCGGGCCCCCGCAGGGGCTGGTACTTCCCAACGGGCTCCTTGGCTCCAGCCGCGGGAGGCGCTGGCCAGACTTGAATAGCGGAGGGAAAGCCGTGGAAGGTACTCGACCAGGCTCTTTGCTCCAGCCTCTTCTACCACGGGTCCCAGCCGCTCTCGGGGCACTGCTGCCCTGTATCAGGGTGGCCCGTTTGCCCCTTTTCGAGGCCGAATGCCAAGAATGGGTGTTTTGAGAGCAGAAAAGGAAACGATGCTTTTTCTTGCGGCACCTGCCTGTTGTCTGCCAGCCCAAGGAAGTGTCCTTGGGACAGGAGGCAGTCTGAAAGTCCACCGCGGGCTGCCAGCCTCATGCAAAGTGGGGAAGAAGTCGCGAGGCAAGACCAGAGCCAGGCAGCAGCCTGAAATTGTCCTCTCCCATCATTTGCTCTTTTGCAGCTTGACAGCCTGACTGCCACGGCAGAAGGAGCTTAACCCTTCACCCTGGCATAGGTACCACCCCACGCTCTCCGGAAACGCTTCCCGAGAGGCGGTTGCAGGGGATGGAGCCGGGCAACGTTTAACGGGCCCCCCGCTAATGAGAACCGGGCAACAGCAGGCTCTCCGCTAAGCTAATCAAAGACCTCCTTGAAGAGAAAACCAACCCACAAACGGCCAAGCACCGCCACTGTCAGGTTCAGCGACGCTGCATCTTTGGATGCACAAGTCTTTGGATGCAAACCAGACTTTTCCTACCAGACGCAAAACCAGCACCGTGGACCGTGCGGCCATTTAGTGCAGCTCACAGGTTCGTGCTAAACGGGCGAGTCCGTGCGCCGAAGTGGCCCCTGAGAGTGCCCAGGCACACTTGTGCCTCAGAAAGGGCTAGCGCCTCGTGTCCGAGACACACACGAAGGAAAGCGCCCGCTTCTTGGGCTCTGACAGCCACCCTCAAACGAGCACACGTCGCACACCAGCCAGGCACCACCTCCTCAGCAACCGAGCACCGCTCGCAAGCCCCGAGTGGCTGTGTACACACGCAGCACCCTCTCCCGAGGCACGGGTACCAACGCGCTGCCGCACAGCAGAGGCGGCCCCCAGCATCCACCCGGCTCCCACTCACCGGCCTCCCTTCGAGAGCGCACTCTTCGGAGGTGCTCTGCGTGCCTGGCTGTCTCCTCTTTCCCAGCTGCTGCTGCTGCTGCTGCTGTTGGCACTTGGCCTGCTGGAAGAGGCGCTGCTCTTTTTCAAGAGCCTCCAGTCTTTCAATCCGCTTCTCGATCACGGTGAGATGCCTGTCAAGAGCAAGGAAGGCAGCTGAGAAGGAGCTGCTCTGCCCATTTTGCCCAGGCCGTTTTCTGCTCAGCCACTCCCATCCTCCTCCTCCTCCGGGTTGCTTTGCTGCCCCGCAGCAGCTTCCAGCTGCCTGTCCAAGGCTCCAAACACAGACTACGCCAACGTGTTCGCAGCCGGCACCGGCTCCTTCCACCGCTGGGCTTTCTTTGTTTACTGGAACGTGAGGCTCCAGGACTTCTCTCAGGGACCACGGGCTCCCTTCAAGAGCAAGCGTTACTTGGCCTTTTCTTACCTCTGCCTCCTCTTCCTCTCTCCACCTGGCAAACTCTTTCTTTGCTCCTGCAGCAGCCACTCTCGCAGGCAAGAAACGTCAATCCGTCCCGGCAGTTCGGGGGCATCCTCTAACTTGGCCAGGTCTCGACGAAGCTTTTTCTGAAAGGTGACACCACGTTGTGGCTTGCTGTTGCCTGGACAAGCGCTCTGCCTGCTGAGGCATCCCGCGGGCCCAGGACAGCACTCTGCTTCAGCCGCGCGACGAGGGCAGAAGAGAAGTGCTTCCCTCGGGACTCTGCGTGCTTGCACGTGACTTTCCCGCCCATGCCCACCCCTGCACCCTGCGCTAGCTCAGCTCGCAGCCCTTTCCCTGCCACAACGCCCGGCCCAGCAGCACAGCCCTCACCTCTTCTGCACTGAACGCCTCCCCTCCCCGAGATGCCGCAAGTAAAGCCCCAGCCCTCGGCACCGTGCCGCTCAGAGGTGTCCACGAACGCTCTGCTTTGCCTACCTCCTCTCGCGTGAACATTTTCTCTGCCTCCAGCTTGAGCGTGGTCAGATACTGCCTGTACTCATTGAACTCCTTCAGAGTGCAAGCCACCTATGGAGAGAGGAGGGGAGAAATCCCCCAAGAACCGTCAAGCCAGCTACCTAGACTGCCTTCCCCAAAACAGCCCAAACCCAGCGGGAGGGGAGCTCCTCCTCTGCGCACCCTCCCCTCCCCTCCCCTCCCCTCCCCTCCCTGCTGGCAGGGACCCTGACTCCCCCCCAGCCAGGGCTGAGCGCTGCTCCTCGCCCCGGCGCCAGGCCTCGCACCGGCTGCCTCCTCCACACTCAGGCGGTGCGGGGCAGCCTGAGAAGACCAGGAGTGGGAATTGCCAGCGGGACGCTGGCGCTACTTCTGCTCCCAGGGAGACCAGCCCCACAGCCCTGTGCCCTCCGCCAGCAACAGGCGGCTGCAGCAAGCGCTCCGGGAACCCCGCTTGATGAGGGCTGTTTTTATCAGCCCGACGTCCAAACCTACTTTGCCGTCACCGGTGACGTAACCCTCTCTCTTCAGCCTCCGCAGGTTGTCCTTGCGTTTGTGGTAGGCCCGCAGATGCGGGTCATGCAGGCTGTTGTATTCTGTGCTCAGCAGGCGGCAGTATGGATCTCCCAGATTGAAATAACCAGAGGGCTGGTGAAGCTGTAAGAGGGATTTTCCAGAGTAGGAAGGAGGCAGGAGAGAGCAGCAAAGAGGTGCCAAGCGGTACTTGTGGAAAGGTAAAGGTAGTTTGAAGACCAACACTCCTCTCCATCCTTCTGGAGGCACGGAGACCACCACAGCCAGACTGCAGGGCCAGGCTGCGCTGGGCCAGGCTGCGCTGGGCCAGGCTGCGCTGGGCTGGGCTGGGGGAGAGAAGTCAAACCCCACCAGCAAAGCAGGCAACTTAGGCCACTGGGAACAACTGCAGACCTTGCCGCAACAGAAATGAACCTTCAGAGTGAAAAGTTCAAGCCCAGTGCTTCAAACGCAGCAACTGGATACTGCACTGAAAACAGTCTCCTTGGGGTTAGGCAGGCCCAAGGGGTGCACCAGCTAACTCTGCCTCCAGGAAGTCTCCGCCTTGGGAAAAATGCCCCGCAAGCTGGAGTAGAAGGAGGACACTGCGTGCATTCCCCAAGCAGAGAAGCCCGAGCTTTTCCAAATACGCCAACAAGGCAAGCAGGAGAAGGTTGGACTCGCCCTCAAGAGTGCCCCGGAGCCTGGCTCGACATTGCTGGCTGAGCCGGAAGGGCACATTGCCCCGGCACCCGGGCACACCGCCGCCTGCTGCAGGCAGGGCCCCGGCCGCACGCCTGCACAGTGCCAGAAACCAGTCCAGAAAACTGACAAGTCCTCCTTTTTGTCTCTGCGCCAGGGAGCCAGGAGCTTCCCTCTACTCCCCAGCGCTGCCAGGTCGAAGGGCTGCAGCGCCCACTGTAGAGCAGGTGGCCACAAGGACTTCTTTGAATGACGGGGACCCCGTAAAAGAGGAGACCTTTTCTACCCCTTTCTACTTCCTTTACCTTTTCCCCCAGCTTTGTCCTGCAGAAGACAGGCTTGGAGCCGGGCTGCAGAGGGATCTTGACCCCAAGCGGGAGGTCCAGCAGCCCAGTACCTCCTTCTGCCAGTGGCTGTCTCCTGTTCCCGAGCTAGAAAGAGGGAGACACTCATGGGCACTCCTGCACGCCAGTTGCTAGAAAGGCTCTCGGAAGACTCCAACCAAGGGGAGCGCCAAGAGCGGCCCAGTCAAAAGCTGCTCTCGGCTTCCTCGCCCCCGTCCACGCAACTCCCATCCCTTCCTCAACCCACGTCCGCGTCCTTCCACAGCAACCCCTCCCACCTGCTTAGCTGTAAGCCAGGCTGGGCACAGAGGCAGGACTCCCTGCAAACTGCCCCCGGCCCAACCACCTTTGGATCCCTCCCAGCTCCCCGGGCACGTCCCGAGGCCCCAGAGCAGCCCTGCATGTCCCAGGCTCCTGGGCTGAGCCCCCTCCATCGGCCCGTTGCTCACCTCTCCCTTCTTGCCCACTGCACTCAGCAGTGCGTCCACGTGTCGGACGCCAGCAGTGCGACGATGCTCCATGGCTCCTTCCAAGAGCTCTCCTGGAGCTGCGACCCTGCGCTGGCACCTCTCGCTCCAGAGGCACCCAGCTGCGGCCACCAGAGCCGGTCTCCCAGCGAGCGGCTATATAGAGCAATCGCACATTGTTGCATCATCACATTGCTGCGCCACCGCATTGTTGCATCGTCACATTGCCACGCCGCCGCCCGGCTGCTGCCCAGCCGCCCCGGGGCCCACCTGGAGGCCCGTCTGGACACGCATGTGGGCCACCCGCTCTCGCTGGGACCCTGCTTTGAGCAGGGGGCCTCGACTAGGTGCTGACCTGCTGCCCCTTCTTCCTCCTTGTACCTCTTCTTCACAGCTTTGGCCTTCAGAGGGCAGGGCTGGAGCTGGGCTGCCCGCGTGCTGCTGCTGCTGCTGCCGCCCTGGCTTTGGTAGACCATTTTTAGACCATTTCCCTGTCACGGGCAAAGCAGCCTCCACTCAGGAAACCGCACTAACTTGGCCCTCCCAGACCCAAACCGCCACTTGTGCCCCGTACCTCCCCCAGCTTTCACCTCTAGAGGACAGGGTGGGAGGCCACTCCAGCCAGTCTTGAGGGGAAAAGAGGGTAAAAGGAGTTCCCAGGGGCATAGAGAAAGGCCGAGGGAGGGCTCTGGGTGGCACCCAAGGGCACACGGAGGGCCGTGGTGGGTACCCAGAGCCACGCAAAGGGCTCGGGCTGGGCACCGAAAGGCACACGGAGCGCTCTGGGCCGCCCCAAAGGGCAAGCGGAGGGCCCTAGGAAGCACAGAAAGAGAAATGGAGGGCCTTGGGAGGCACCGGAAGGCCGTTTGGCAGCCCCTCGGTTGCCCCAAAAGGCCCACGCCAGTCCCTAGGGGACATGGAAAGGCAAACAGAGAGGCCTTGAGGACACAAGAGGAGAGGAGGAGTCCTCTGGGAAAGACAAAAAGCTGAAGGCCGGTCCCTTGGCGGGACACCGAAAGGCCCACCGAGGGCCCTGGCCCGCAACCCAAAGGCCCATCAGGAGGGCTTGAGGGGACGAGAGAATAAATGCACAGACTAAGGCGCAGCCTTCAACAGCACCTACGTACGGGACTCACATAAGGCATGAGTATAGCTTTACTGAGCTGGACCAGCCCCTCCAATAGCCCGGCCGCAAAGCTTTCTAAGCAAGGCAAAAACGTTGGCTACTTTTCTCTTCCCTACTTAAGCTTCCCTGTAAAACTGGGTCTTAGCCCGACCGAGGCTGTAGGAGAGAGGAAGGCGAGGGAAAACATTGCAGGGAAAATGCCCAGACACAGTATGGCCTGGCGTGAATAAACGTAGGCACAAGCAAGACCTTGGGAGCAAACTCTTTATTCTCTGCCTGGGGGCGCTGCCCGGGGACTCTGCGGCCCTGGAGCTGCACACCTCCTCAGGACACCCTCCACAAGGCTCCCAGCTACCGCCCTCTTTAATGGCTCGGGCTGCATGGGCTCCTCCAGGAAAAGCTTTAAACGCACTGCTCTGCGCCGTGCTCCTGCCTGGGTAGGGGGCTTCGGACCCGCTGGAGGCACGGGCTGTCTTGGAAACTGCGGGCCCGTGGAGGGGAGGGTGCCTGCGGTGCTCCCTGGCCTGAGGATACGCAGAGTTTCCCACGCGGGCACCGAAGACCTTGCTGTGCCTCCGGAGGTGTCGTCCCGGGACTTCTGAAGGCCTTCTGTTGGCCGGCGAGCATCTTGCTCAGCGCCTCGGAGGAGAGATGGGAGGAGAGGACGTGAGCTCTCCTCTTTGAATTGTCCTGCTTCCTCTGAAGGCGTGACTATTGCAGGGAGGCTGAGAGGTGGCAAGACCTTCCTCGGTTGAAGCTTCTCAGAGTTTTGCTTGGACTTCCTTTCTTCCTCTAACTTCTTCCTCATCGTTTCCAGAACTTCAAGGACAATGGTTTTGGCATACCCGATCAGTTCTGCATCCAGCTGCTGAACTCCGGAGATGGCTTTTCGGATGCTCTCCTTGGCAATCTCACGACTCACTCGTGAGACAGCAGCAGCGTTTGGCAGTGGTTGCAACACGGGCAGCTTTGCTCTCTTGCTTGCTTCTGGGATCTGCCCTTCCGATGCTCTGGGTGATCCTTGTCCTTCTGTCACGCCCTGAAGCTTCAGGATCTCAGAAAACTGACAGCCAAAGTCCTGTTCAAACTGAGAAGCTACCAAGGATGACAAGCTGGAGGTAACACTTTCAACAGCCTCTTTGGCCCTTTTGTCAATAGAAGACTGCGAAGATGCTCTGTCGGAAGCTGCTAGTTCCGCCTCCCTCCATCCCTCCTCTCCAGATTTGCCCGCTCGGGTGGCTCTTCCGGCAACGAGCTCTGACAGCTTCTGCCTGGCTGCTGGCCCTGGCTCAGCCGCATCAGACGTGCTGGATGCCAAATGCTCCCCAAAGCTCTCCAACACGGTCGCCACAATCTCCTGAGCCACCAGTCTGATTTCGTCCCGGTGATCCGCAGGAGAATTGTCCCAAGGCTCTGCCCCTCTGGCACGGGCAAACAGCCTTCCGCTGACCTCACGGGGAGCCCTCCTTAAGACGTGGACGGACTGATCCAGCGCCTTCACCCGCTCCAGCACTTCCTCGACCACGGTCTCAGCCACCTCTTTAAGCCCCTGGTCTCCTGCCAGCGTAGCCCGCACCAGCGTAGGCTGTATGCTGTTAGGCGCTTCTTCTCCGGCACGCGTTGGAGACTAAAATGAGGAGCAGTTGATGAGTGAATGCGTTCCTTCACCTTGGTTTGCTTTCCTCTTCCTCCTCGCAAGACCCCTGGCCCAGAGTCCCTAGCAGTCCCTAGCAATCAAGCTTGAAAAACTCCGGTTTCTCTGTCGGCCACCTGGCACACGGAGGTTTCTGGTCTCCCGCGGACAGGAGCCAAGCGCTGTGGGCACTTCTCAGAATCAAGGCGGTGCCATTTTGCTCAGAGCAAAGGGCACCGTAGCCCCCCTGGACCTCAGCACGGTGAACCAGGTGCCGCGGGCCCTGAGCTGGAAGCTAGTGGCTGCCTGGGTAGCGCTGATCGTGGCCGGAGGACAGGCCCCAGGGCACAGCGGGCCCCCGCAGGGGCTGGTACTTCCCAACGGGCTCCTTGGCTCCAGCCGCGGGAGGCGCTGGCCAGACTTGAATAGCGGAGGGAAAGCCGTGGAAGGTACTCAACCAGGCTCTTTGCTCCAGCCTCTTCTACCACGGGTCCCAGCCGCTCTCGGGGCACTGCTGCCCTGTATCAGGGTGGCCCGTTTGCCCCTTTTCGAGGCCGAATGCCAAGAATGGGTGTTTTGAGAGCAGAAAAGGAAACGATGCTTTTTCTTGCGGCACCTGCCTGTTGTCTGCCAGCCCAAGGAAGTGTCCTTGGGACAGGAGGCAGTCTGAAAGTCCACCGCGGGCTGCCAGCCTCATGCAAAGTGGGGAAGAAGTCGCGAGGCAAGACCAGAGCCAGGCAGCAGCCTGAAATTGTCCTCTCCCATCATTTGCTCTTTTGCAGCTTGACAGCCTGACTGCCACGGCAGAAGGAGCTTAACCCTTCACCCTGGCATAGGTACCACCCCACGCTCTCCGGAAACGCTTCCCGAGAGGCGGTTGCAGGGGATGGAGCCGGGCAACGTTTAACGGGCCCCCCGCTAATGAGAACCGGGCAACAGCAGGCTCTCCGCTAAGCTAATCAAAGACCTCCTTGAAGAGAAAACCAACCCACAAACGGCCAAGCACCGCCACTGTCAGGTTCAGCGACGCTGCATCTTTGGATGCACAAGTCTTTGGATGCAAACCAGACTTTTCCTACCAGACGCAAAACCAGCACCGTGGACCGTGCGGCCATTTAGTGCAGCTCACAGGTTCGTGCTAAACGGGCGAGTCCGTGCGCCGAAGTGGCCCCTGAGAGTGCCCAGGCACACTTGTGCCTCAGAAAGGGCTAGCGCCTCGTGTCCGAGACACACACGAAGGAAAGCGCCCGCTTCTTGGGCTCTGACAGCCACCCTCAAACGAGCACACGTCGCACACCAGCCAGGCACCACCTCCTCAGCAACCGAGCACCGCTCGCAAGCCCCGAGTGGCTGTGTACACACGCAGCACCCTCTCCCGAGGCACGGGTACCAACGCGCTGCCGCACAGCAGAGGCGGCCCCCAGCATCCACCCGGCTCCCACTCACCGGCCTCCCTTCGAGAGCGCACTCTTCGGAGGTGCTCTGCGTGCCTGGCTGTCTCCTCTTTCCCAGCTGCTGCTGCTGCTGCTGCTGTTGGCACTTGGCCTGCTGGAAGAGGCGCTGCTCTTTTTCAAGAGCCTCCAGTCTTTCAATCCGCTTCTCGATCACGGTGAGATGCCTGTCAAGAGCAAGGAAGGCAGCTGAGAAGGAGCTGCTCTGCCCATTTTGCCCAGGCCGTTTTCTGCTCAGCCACTCCCATCCTCCTCCTCCTCCGGGTTGCTTTGCTGCCCCGCAGCAGCTTCCAGCTGCCCGTCCAAGGCTCCAAACACAGACTACGCCAACGTGTTCGCAGCCGGCACCGGCTCCTTCCACCGCTGGGCTTTCTTTGTTTACTGGAACGTGAGGCTCCAGGACTTCTCTCAGGGACCACGGGCTCCCTTCAAGAGCAAGCGTTACTTGGCCTTTTCTTACCTCTGCCTCCTCTTCCTCTCTCCACCTGGCAAACTCTTTCTTTGCTCCTGCAGCAGCCACTCTCGCAGGCAAGAAACGTCAATCCGTCCCGGCAGTTCGGGGGCATCCTCTAACTTGGCCAGGTCTCGACGAAGCTTTTTCTGAAAGGTGACACCACGTTGTGGCTTGCTGTTGCCTGGACAAGCGCTCTGCCTGCTGAGGCATCCCGCGGGCCCAGGACAGCACTCTGCTTCAGCCGCGCGACGAGGGCAGAAGAGAAGTGCTTCCCTCGGGACTCTGCGTGCTTGCACGTGACTTTCCCGCCCATGCCCACCCCTGCACCCTGCGCTAGCTCAGCTCGCAGCCCTTTCCCTGCCACAACGCCCGGCCCAGCAGCACAGCCCTCACCTCTTCTGCACTGACCGCCTCCCCTCCCCGAGATGCCGCAAGTAAAGCCCCAGCCCTCGGCACCGTGCCGCTCAGAGGTGTCCACGAATGCTCTGCTTTGCCTACCTCCTCTCGCGTGAACATTTTCTCTGCCTCCAGCTTGAGCGTGGTCAGATACTGCCTGTACTCATTGAACTCCTTCAGAGTGCAAGCCACCTATGGAGAGAGGAGGGGAGAAATCCCCCAAGAACCGTCAAGCCAGCTACCTAGACTGCCTTCCCCAAAACAGCCCAAACCCAGCGGGAGGGGAGCTCCTCCTCTGCACACCCTCCCCTCCCCTCCCCTCTCCTCCCCGCTGGCGGGGACCCTGACTCCCCCCCAGCCAGGGCTGAGCGCTGCTCCTCACCCCGGCGCCAGGCCTCGCACCGGCTGCCTCCTCCACACTCAGGCGGTGCGGGGCAGCCTGAGAAGACCAGGAGTGGGAATTGCCAGCGGGACGCTGGCGCTACTTCTGCTCCCAGGGAGACCAGCCCCACAGCCCTGTGCCCTCCGCCAGCAACAGGCGGCTGCAGCAAGCGCTCCGGGAACCCCGCTTGATGAGGGCTGTTTTTATCAGCCCGACGTCCAAACCTACTTTGCCGTCACCGGTGATGTAACCCTCTCTCTTCAGCCTCCGCAGGTTGTCCTTGCGTTTGTGGTAGGCCCGCAGATGCGGGTCATGCAGGCTGTTGTATTCTGTGCTCAGCAGGCGGCAGTATGGATCTCCCAGATTGAAATAACCAGAGGGCTGGTGAAGCTGTAAGAGGGATTTTCCAGAGTAGGAAGGAGGCAGGAGAGAGCAGCAAAGAGGTGCCAAGCGGTACTTGTGGAAAGGTAAAGGTAGTTTGAAGACCAACACTCCTCTCCATCCTTCTGGAGGCACGGAGACCACCACAGCCAGACTGCAGGGCCAGGCTGCGCTGGGCCAGGCTGCGCTGGGCTGGGCTGGGGGAGAGAAGTCAAACCCCACCAGCAAAGCAGGCAACTTAGGCCACTGGGAACAACTGCAGACCTTGCCGCAACAGAAATGAACCTTCAGAGTGAAAAGTTCAAGCCCAGCGCTTCAAACGCAGCAACTGGATACTGCACTGAAAACAGTCTCCTTGGGGTTAGGCAGGCCCAAGGGGTGCGCCAGCTAACTCTGCCTCCAGGAAGTCTCCGCCTTGGGAAAAATGCCCCGCAAGCTGGAGTAGAAGGAGGACACTGCGTGCATTCCCCAAGCAGAGAAGCCCGAGCTTTTCCAAATACGCCAACAAGGCAAGCAGGAGAAGGCTGGACTCGCCCTCAAGAGTGCCCCGGAGCCTGGCTCGACATTGCTGGCTGAGCCGGAAGGGCACATTGCCCCGGCACCCGGGCACACCGCCGCCTGCTGCAGGCAGGGCCCCGGCCGCACGCCTGCACAGTGCCAGAAACCAGTCCAGAAAACTGACAAGTCCTCCTTTTTGTCTCTGCGCCAGGGAGCCAGGAGCTTCCCTCTACTCCCCAGCGCTGCCAGGTCGAAGGGCTGCAGCGCCCACTGTAGAGCAGGTGGCCACAAGGACTTCTTTGAATGACGGGGACCCCGTAAAAGAGGAGACCTTTTCTACCCCTTTCTACTTCCTTTACCTTTTCCCCCAGCTTTGTCCTGCAGAAGACAGGCTTGGAGCCGGGCTGCAGAGGGATCTTGACCCCAAGCGGGAGGTCCAGCAGCCCAGTACCTCCTTCTGCCAGTGGCTGTCTCCTGTTCCCGAGCTAGAAAGAGGGAGACACTCATGGGCACTCCTGCACGCCAGTTGCTAGAAAGGCTCTCGGAAGACTCCAACCAAGGGGAGCGCCAAGAGCGGCCCAGTCAAAAGCTGCTCTCGGCTTCCTCGCCCCCGTCCACGCAACTCCCATCCCTTCCTCAACCCACGTCCGCGTCCTTCCACAGCAACCCCTCCCACCTGCTTAGCTGTAAGCCAGGCTGGGCACAGAGGCAGGACTCCCTGCAAACTGCCCCCGGCCCAACCACCTTTGGATCCCTCCCAGCTCCCCGGGCACGTCCCGAGGCCCCAGAGCAGCCCTGCATGTCCCAGGCTCCTGGGCTGAGCCCCCTCCATCGGCCCGTTGCTCACCTCTCCCTTCTTGCCCACTGCACTCAGCAGTGCGTCCACGTGTCGGACGCCAGCAGTGCGACGATGCTCCATGGCTCCTTCCAAGAGCTCTCCTGGAGCTGCGACCCTGCGCTGGCACCTCTCGCTCCAGAGGCACCCAGCTGCGGCCACCAGAGCCGGTCTCCCAGCGAGCGGCTATATAGAGCAATCGCACATTGTTGCATCATCACATTGCTGCGCCACCGCATTGTTGCACCGTCACATTGCCACGCCGCCGCCCGGCTGCTGCCCAGCCGCCCCGGGGCCCACCTGGAGGCCCGTCTGGACACGCATGTGGGCCACCCGCTCTCGCTGGGACCCTGCTTTGAGCAGGGGGCCTCGACTAGGTGCTGACCTGCTGCCCCTTCTTCCTCCTTGTACCTCTTCTTCACAGCTTTGGCCTTCAGAGGGCAGGGCTGGAGCTGGGCTGCCCGCGTGCTGCTGCTGCTGCTGCCGCCCTGGCTTTGGTAGACCATTTTTAGACCATTGCCCTGTCACGGGCAAAGCAGCCTCCACTCAGGAAACCGCACTGACTTGGCCCTCCCAGACCCAAACCGCCACTTGTGCCCCGTACCTCCCCCAGCTTTCACCTCTAGAGGACAGGGTGGGAGGCCACTCCAGCCAGTCTTGAGGGGAAAAGAGGGTAAAAGGAGTTCCCAGGGGCATAGAGAAAGGCCGAGGGAGGGCTCTGGGTGGCACCCAAGGGCACACGGAGGGCCGTGGTGGGTACCCAGAGCCACGCAAAGGGCTCGGGCTGGGCACCGAAAGGCACACGGAGCGCTCTGGGCCGCCCCAAAGGGCAAGCGGAGGGCCCTAGGAAGCACAGAAAGAGAAATGGAGGGCCTTGGGAGGCACCGGAAGGCCGTTTGGCGGCCCCTCGGTTGCCCCAAAAGGCCCACGCCGGTCCCTAGGGGACATGGAAAGGCAAACAGAGAGGCCTTGAGGACACAAGAGGAGAGGAGGAGTCCTCTGGGAAAGACAAAAAGCTGAAGGCCGGTCCCTTGGCGGGACACCGAAAGGCCCACCGAGGGCCCTGGCCCGCAACCCAAAGGCCCATCAGGAGGGCTTGAGGGGACGAGAGAATAAATGCACAGACTAAGGCGCAGCCTTCAACAGCACCTACGTACGGGACTCACATAAGGCATGAGTATAGCTTTACTGAGCTGGACCAGCCCCTCCAATAGCCCGGCCGCAAAGCTTTCTAAGCAAGGCAAAAACGTTGGCTACTATTCTCTTCCCTACTTAAGCTTCCCTGTAAAACTGGGTCTTAGCCCGACCGAGGCTGTAGGAGGGAGGAAGGCGAGGGAAAACATTGCAGGGAAAATGCCCAGACACAGTATGGCCTGGCGTGAATAAACGTAGGCACAAGCAAGACCTTGGGAGCAAACTCTTTATTCTCTGCCTGGGGGCGCTGCCCGGGGACTCTGCGGCCCTGGAGCTGCACACCTCCTCAGGACACCCTCCACAAGGCTCCCAGCTACCGCCCTCTTTAATGGCTCGGGCTGCATGGGCTCCTCCAGGAAAAGCTTTAAACGCACTGGTCTGCGCCGTGCTCCTGCCTGGGTAGGGGGCTTCGGACCCACTGGAGGCACGGGCTGTCTTGGAAACTGCGGGCCCGTGGAGGGGAGGGTGCCTGCGGTGCTCCCTGGCCTGAGGATACGCAGAGTTTCCCACGCGGGCACCGAAGACCTTGCTGTGCCTCCGGAGGTGTCGTCCCGGGACTTCTGAAGGCCTTCTGTTGGCCGGCGAGCATCTTGCTCGGCGCCTCGGAGGAGAGATGGGAGGAGAGGACGTGAGCTCTCCTCTTTGAATTGTCCTGCTTCCTCTGAAGGCGTGACTATTGCAGGGAGGCTGAGAGGTGGCAAGACCTTCCTCGGTTGAAGCTTCTCAGAGTTTTGCTTGGACTTCCTTTCTTCCTCTAACTTCTTCCTCATCGTTTCCAGAACTTCAAGGACAATGGTTTTGGCATACCCGATCAGTTCTGCATCCAGCTGCTGAACTCTGGAGATGGCTTTTCGGATGCTCTCCTTGGCAATCTCACGACTCACTCGTGAGACAGCAGCAGCGTTTGGCAGTGGTTGCAACACGGGCAGCTTTGCTCTCTTGCTTGCTTCTGGGATCTGCCCTTCCGATGCTCTGGGTGATCCTTGTCCTTCTGTCACGCCCTGAAGCTTCAGGATCTCAGAAAACTGACAGCCAAAGTCCTGTTCAAACTGAGAAGCTACCAAGGATGACAAGCTGGAGGTAACACTTTCAACAGCCTCTTTGGCCCTTTTGTCAATAGAAGACTGCGAAGATGCTCTGTCGGAAGCTGCTAGTTCCGCCTCCCTCCATCCCTCCTCTCCAGATTTGCCCGCTCGGGTGGCTCTTCCGGCAACGAGCTCTGACAGCTTCTGCCTGGCTGCTGGCCCTGGCTCAGCCGCATCAGACGTGCTGGATGCCAAATGCTCCCCAAAGCTCTCCAACACGGTCGCCACAATCTCCTGAGCCACCAGTCTGATTTCCTCCCGGCGATCCGCAGGAGAAGTGTCCCAAGGCTCTGCCCCTCTGGCACGGGCAAACAACCTTCCGCTGACCTCACGGGGAGCCCTCCTTAAGACGTGGACGGACTGATCCAGCGCCTTCACCCGCTCCAGCACTTCCTCGACCACGGTCTCAGCCACCTCTTTAAGCCCCTGGTCTCCTGCCAGCGTAGCCCGCACCAGCGTAGGCTGTATGCTGTTAGGCGCTTCTTCTCCGGCACGCGTTGGAGACTAAAATGAGGAGCAGTTGATGAGTGAATGCGTTCCTTCACCTTGGTTTGCTTTCCTCTTCCTCCTCGCAAGACCCCTGGCCCAGAGTCCCTAGCAGTCCCTAGCAATCAAGCTTGAAAAACTCCGGTTTCTCTGTCGGCCACCTGGCACACGGAGGTTTCTGGTCTCCCGCGGACAGGAGCCAAGCGCTGTGGGCACTTCTCAGAATCAAGGCGGTGCCATTTTGCTCAGAGCAAAGGGCACCGTAGCCCCCCTGGACCTCAGCACGGTGAACCAGGTGCCGCGGGCCCTGAGCTGGAAGCTAGTGGCTGCCTGGGTAGCGCTGATCGTGGCCGGAGGACAGGCCCCAGGGCACAGCGGGCCCCCGCAGGGGCTGGTACTTCCCAACGGGCTCCTTGGCTCCAGCCGCGGGAGGCGCTGGCCAGAGTTGAATAGCGGAGGGAAAGCCGTGGAAGGTACTCGACCAGGCTCTTTGCTCCAGCCTCTTCTACCACGGGTCCCAGCCGCTCTCGGGGCACTGCTGCCCTGTATCAGGGTGGCCCGTTTGCCCCTTTTCGAGGCCGAATGCCAAGAATGGGTGTTTTGAGAGCAGAAAAGGAAACGATGCTTTTTCTTGCGGCACCTGCCTGTTGTCTGCCAGCCCAAGGAAGTGTCCTTGGGACAGGAGGCAGTCTGAAAGTCCCACCGCGGGCTGCCAGCCTCATGCAAAGTGGGGAAGAAGTCGCGAGGCAAGACCAGAGCCAGGCAGCAGCCTGAAATTGTCCTCTCCCATCATTTGCTCTTTTGCAGCTTGACAGCCTGACTGCCACGGCAGAAGGAGCTTAACCCTTCACCCTGGCATAGGTACCACCCCACGCTCTCCGGAAACGCTTCCCGAGAGGCGGTTGCAGGGGATGGAGCCGGGCAACGTTTAACGGGCCCCCCGCTAATGAGAACCGGGCAACAGCAGGCTCTCCGCTAAGCTAATCAAAGACCTCCTTGAAGAGAAAACCAACCCACAAACGGCCAAGCACCGCCACTGTCAGGTTCAGCGACGCTGCATCTTTGGATGCACAAGTCTTTGGATGCAAACCAGACTTTTCCTACCAGACGCAAAACCAGCACCGTGGACCGTGCGGCCATTTAGTGCAGCTCACAGGTTCGTGCTAAACGGGCGAGTCCGTGCGCCGAAGTGGCCCCTGAGAGTGCCCAGGCACACTTGTGCCTCAGAAAGGGCTAGCGCCTCGTGTCCGAGACACACACGAAGGAAAGCGCCCGCTTCTTGGGCTCTGACAGCCACCCTCAAACGAGCACACGTCGCACACCAGCCAGGCACCACCTCCTCAGCAACCGAGCACCGCTCGCAAGCCCCGAGTGGCTGTGTACACACGCAGCACCCTCTCCCGAGGCACGGGTACCAACGCGCTGCCGCACAGCAGAGGCGGCCCCCAGCATCCACCCGGCTCCCACTCACCGGCCTCCCTTCGAGAGCGCACTCTTCGGAGGTGCTCTGCGTGCCTGGCTGTCTCCTCTTTCCCAGCTGCTGCTGCTGCTGCTGCTGTTGGCACTTGGCCTGCTGGAAGAGGCGCTGCTCTTTTTCAAGAGCCTCCAGTCTTTCAATCCGCTTCTCGATCACGGTGAGATGCCTGTCAAGAGCAAGGAAGGCAGCTGAGAAGGAGCTGCTCTGCCCATTTTGCCCAGGCCGTTTTCTGCTCAGCCACTCCCATCCTCCTCCTCCTCCGGGTTGCTTTGCTGCCCCGCAGCAGCTTCCAGCTGCCCGTCCAAGGCTCCAAACACAGACTACGCCAACGTGTTCGCAGCCGGCACCGGCTCCTTCCACCGCTGGGCTTTCTTTGTTTACTGGAACGTGAGGCTCCAGGACTTCTCTCAGGGACCACGGGCTCCCTTCAAGAGCAAGCGTTACTTGGCCTTTTCTTACCTCTGCCTCCTCTTCCTCTCTCCACCTGGCAAACTCTTTCTTTGCTCCTGCAGCAGCCACTCTCGCAGGCAAGAAACGTCAATCCGTCCCGGCAGTTCGGGGGCATCCTCTAACTTGGCCAGGTCTCGACGAAGCTTTTTCTGAAAGGTGACACCACGTTGTGGCTTGCTGTTGCCTGGACAAGCGCTCTGCCTGCTGAGGCATCCCGCGGGCCCAGGACAGCACTCTGCTTCAGCCGCGCGACGAGGGCAGAAGAGAAGTGCTTCCCTCGGGACTCTGCGTGCTTGCACGTGACTTTCCCGCCCATGCCCACCCCTGCACCCTGCGCTAGCTCAGCTCGCAGCCCTTTCCCTGCCACAACGCCCGGCCCAGCAGCACAGCCCTCACCTCTTCTGCACTGACCGCCTCCCCTCCCCGAGATGCCGCAAGTAAAGCCCCAGCCCTCGGCACCGTGCCGCTCAGAGGTGTCCACGAACGCTCTGCTTTGCCTACCTCCTCTCGCGTGAACATTTTCTCTGCCTCCAGCTTGAGCGTGGTCAGATACTGCCTGTACTCATTGAACTCCTTCAGAGTGCAAGCCACCTATGGAGAGAGGAGGGGAGAAATCCCCCAAGAACCGTCAAGCCAGCTACCTAGACTGCCTTCCCCAAAACAGCCCAAACCCAGCGGGAGGGGAGCTCCTCCTCTGCACACCCTCCCCTCCCCTCCCCTCTCCTCCCCGCTGGCGGGGACCCTGACTCCCCCCCAGCCAGGGCTGAGCGCTGCTCCTCGCCCCGGCGCCAGGCCTCGCACCGGCTGCCTCCTCCACACTCAGGCGGTGCGGGGCAGCCTGAGAAGACCAGGAGTGGGAATTGCCAGCGGGACGCTGGCGCTACTTCTGCTCCCAGGGAGACCAGCCCCACAGCCCTGTGCCCTCCGCCAGCAACAGGCGGCTGCAGCAAGCGCTCCGGGAACCCCGCTTGATGAGGGCTGTTTTTATCAGCCCGACGTCCAAACCTACTTTGCCGTCACCGGTGATGTAACCCTCTCTCTTCAGCCTCCGCAGGTTGTCCTTGCGTTTGTGGTAGGCCCGCAGATGCGGGTCATGCAGGCTGTTGTATTCTGTGCTCAGCAGGCGGCAGTATGGATCTCCCAGATTGAAATAACCAGAGGGCTGGTGAAGCTGTAAGAGGGATTTTCCAGAGTAGGAAGGAGGCAGGAGAGAGCAGCAAAGAGGTGCCAAGCGGTACTTGTGGAAAGGTAAAGGTAGTTTGAAGACCAACACTCCTCTCCATCCTTCTGGAGGCACGGAGACCACCACAGCCAGACTGCAGGGCCAGGCTGCGCTGGGCCAGGCTGCGCTGGGCTGGGCTGGGGGAGAGAAGTCAAACCCCACCAGCAAAGCAGGCAACTTAGGCCACTGGGAACAACTGCAGACCTTGCCGCAACAGAAATGAACCTTCAGAGTGAAAAGTTCAAGCCCAGCGCTTCAAACGCAGCAACTGGATACTGCACTGAAAACAGTCTCCTTGGGGTTAGGCAGGCCCAAGGGGTGCGCCAGCTAACTCTGCCTCCAGGAAGTCTCCGCCTTGGGAAAAATGCCCCGCAAGCTGGAGTAGAAGGAGGACACTGCGTGCATTCCCCAAGCAGAGAAGCCCGAGCTTTTCCAAATACGCCAACAAGGCAAGCAGGAGAAGGCTGGACTCGCCCTCAAGAGTGCCCCGGAGCCTGGCTCGACATTGCTGGCTGAGCCGGAAGGGCACATTGCCCCGGCACCTGGGCACACCGCCGCCTGCTGCAGGCAGGGCCCCGGCCGCACGCCTGCACAGTGCCAGAAACCAGTCCAGAAAACTGACAAGTCCTCCTTTTTGTCTCTGCGCCAGGGAGCCAGGAGCTTCCCTCTACTCCCCAGCGCTGCCAGGTCGAAGGGCTGCAGCGCCCACTGTAGAGCAGGTGGCCACAAGGACTTCTTTGAATGACGGGGACCCCGTAAAAGAGGAGACCTTTTCTACCCCTTTCTACTTCCTTTACCTTTTCCCCCAGCTTTGTCCTGCAGAAGACAGGCTTGGAGCCGGGCTGCAGAGGGATCTTGACCCCAAGCGGGAGGTCCAGCAGCCCAGTACCTCCTTCTGCCAGTGGCTGTCTCCTGTTCCCGAGCTAGAAAGAGGGAGACACTCATGGGCACTCCTGCACGCCAGTTGCTAGAAAGGCTCTCGGAAGACTCCAACCAAGGGGAGCGCCAAGAGCGGCCCAGTCAAAAGCTGCTCTCGGCTTCCTCGCCCCCGTCCACGCAACTCCCATCCCTTCCTCAACCCACGTCCGCGTCCTTCCACAGCAACCCCTCCCACCTGCTTAGCTGTAAGCCAGGCTGGGCACAGAGGCAGGACTCCCTGCAAACTGCCCCCGGCCCAACCACCTTTGGATCCCTCCCAGCTCCCCGGGCACGTCCCGAGGCCCCAGAGCAGCCCTGCATGTCCCAGGCTCCTGGGCTGAGCCCCCTCCATCGGCCCGTTGCTCACCTCTCCCTTCTTGCCCACTGCACTCAGCAGTGCGTCCACGTGTCGGACGCCAGCAGTGCGACGATGCTCCATGGCTCCTTCCAAGAGCTCTCCTGGAGCTGCGACCCTGCGCTGGCACCTCTCGCTCCAGAGGCACCCAGCTGCGGCCACCAGAGCCGGTCTCCCAGCGAGCGGCTATATAGAGCAATCGCACATTGTTGCATCATCACATTGCTGCGCCACCGCATTGTTGCATCGTCACATTGCCACGCCGCCGCCCGGCTGCTGCCCAGCCGCCCCGGGGCCCACCTGGAGGCCCGTCTGGACACGCATGTGGGCCACCCGCTCTCGCTGGGACCCTGCTTTGAGCAGGGGGCCTCGACTAGGTGCTGACCTGCTGCCCCTTCTTCCTCCTTGTACCTCTTCTTCACAGCTTTGGCCTTCAGAGGGCAGGGCTGGAGCTGGGCTGCCCGCATGCTGCTGCTGCTGCTGCCGCCCTGGCTTTGGTAGACCATTTTTAGACCATTGCCCTGTCACGGGCAAAGCAGCCTCCACTCAGGAAACCGCACTGACTTGGCCCTCCCAGACCCAAACCGCCACTTGTGCCCCGTACCTCCCCCAGCTTTCACCTCTAGAGGACAGGGTGGGAGGCCACTCCAGCCAGTCTTGAGGGGAAAAGAGGGTAAAAGGAGTTCCCAGGGGCATAGAGAAAGGCCGAGGGAGGGCTCTGGGTGGCACCCAAGGGCACACGGAGGGCCGTGGTGGGTACCCAGAGCCACGCAAAGGGCTCGGGCTGGGCACCGAAAGGCACACGGAGCGCTCTGGGCCGCCCCAAAGGGCAAGCGGAGGGCCCTAGGAAGCACAGAAAGAGAAATGGAGGGCCTTGGGAGGCACCGGAAGGCCGTTTGGCGGCCCCTCGGTTGCCCCAAAAGGCCCACGCCGGTCCCTAGGGGACATGGAAAGGCAAACAGAGAGGCCTTGAGGACACAAGAGGAGAGGAGGAGTCCTCTGGGAAAGACAAAAAGCTGAAGGCCGGTCCCTTGGCGGGACACCGAAAGGCCCACCGAGGGCCCTGGCCCGCAACCCAAAGGCCCATCAGGAGGGCTTGAGGGGACGAGAGAATAAATGCACAGACTAAGGCGCAGCCTTCAACAGCACCTACGTACGGGACTCACATAAGGCATGAGTATAGCTTTACTGAGCTGGACCAGCCCCTCCAATAGCCCGGCCGCAAAGCTTTCTAAGCAAGGCAAAAACGTTGGCTACTATTCTCTTCCCTACTTAAGCTTCCCTGTAAAACTGGGTCTTAGCCCGACCGAGGCTGTAGGAGGGAGGAAGGCGAGGGAAAACATTGCAGGGAAAATGCCCAGACACAGTATGGCCTGGCGTGAATAAACGTAGGCACAAGCAAGACCTTGGGAGCAAACTCTTTATTCTCTGCCTGGGGGCGCTGCCCGGGGACTCTGCGGCCCTGGAGCTGCACACCTCCTCAGGACACCCTCCACAAGGCTCCCAGCTACCGCCCTCTTTAATGGCTCGGGCTGCATGGGCTCCTCCAGGAAAAGCTTTAAACGCACTGCTCTGCGCCGTGCTCCTGCCTGGGTAGGGGGCTTCGGACCCGCTGGAGGCACGGGCTGTCTTGGAAACTGCGGGCCCGTGGAGGGGAGGGTGCCTGCGGTGCTCCCTGGCCTGAGGATACGCAGAGTTTCCCACGTGGGCACCGAAGACCTTGCTGTGCCTCCGGAGGTGTCGTCCCGGGACTTCTGAAGGCCTTCTGTTGGCCGGCGAGCATCTTGCTCGGCGCCTCGGAGGAGAGATGGGAGGAGAGGACGTGAGCTCTCCTCTTTGAATTGTCCTGCTTCCTCTGAAGGCGTGACTATTGCAGGGAGGCTGAGAGGTGGCAAGACCTTCCTCGGTTGAAGCTTCTCAGAGTTTTGCTTGGACTTCCTTTCTTCCTCTAACTTCTTCCTCATCGTTTCCAGAACTTCAAGGACAATGGTTTTGGCATACCCGATCAGTTCTGCATCCAGCTGCTGAACTCTGGAGATGGCTTTTCGGATGCTCTCCTTGGCAATCTCACGACTCACTCGTGAGACAGCAGCAGCGTTTGGCAGTGGTTGCAACACGGGCAGCTTTGCTCTCTTGCTTGCTTCTGGGATCTGCCCTTCCGATGCTCTGGGTGATCCTTGTCCTTCTGTCACGCCCTGAAGCTTCAGGATCTCAGAAAACTGACAGCCAAAGTCCTGTTCAAACTGAGAAGCTACCAAGGATGACAAGCTGGAGGTAACACTTTCAACAGCCTCTTTGGCCCTTTTGTCAATAGAAGACTGCGAAGATGCTCTGTCGGAAGCTGCTAGTTCCGCCTCCCTCCATCCCTCCTCTCCAGATTTGCCCGCTCGGGTGGCTCTTCCGGCAACGAGCTCTGACAGCTTCTGCCTGGCTGCTGGCCCTGGCTCAGCCGCATCAGACGTGCTGGATGCCAAATGCTCCCCAAAGCTCTCCAACACGGTCGCCACAATCTCCTGAGCCACCAGTCTGATTTCCTCCCGGCGATCCGCAGGAGAAGTGTCCCAAGGCTCTGCCCCTCTGGCACGGGCAAACAACCTTCCGCTGACCTCACGGGGAGCCCTCCTTAAGACGTGGACGGACTGATCCAGCGCCTTCACCCGCTCCAGCACTTCCTCGACCACGGTCTCAGCCACCTCTTTAAGCCCCTGGTCTCCTGCCAGCGTAGCCCGCACCAGCGTAGGCTGTATGCTGTTAGGCGCTTCTTCTCCGGCACGCGTTGGAGACTAAAATGAGGAGCAGTTGATGAGTGAATGCGTTCCTTCACCTTGGTTTGCTTTCCTCTTCCTCCTCACAAGACCCCTGGCCCAGAGTCCCTAGCAGTCCCTAGCAATCAAGCTTGAAAAACTCCGGTTTCTCTGTCGGCCACCTGGCACACGGAGGTTTCTGGTCTCCCGCGGACAGGAGCCAAGCGCTGTGGGCACTTCTCAGAATCAAGGCGGTGCCATTTTGCTCAGAGCAAAGGGCACCGTAGCCCCCCTGGACCTCAGCACGGTGAACCAGGTGCCGCGGGCCCTGAGCTGGAAGCTAGTGGCTGCCTGGGTAGCGCTGATCGTGGCCGGAGGACAGGCCCCAGGGCACAGCGGGCCCCCGCAGGGGCTGGTACTTCCCAACGGGCTCCTTGGCTCCAGCCGCGGGAGGCGCTGGCCAGAGTTGAATAGCGGAGGGAAAGCCGTGGAAGGTACTCGACCAGGCTCTTTGCTCCAGCCTCTTCTACCACGGGTCCCAGCCGCTCTCGGGGCACTGCTGCCCTGTATCAGGGTGGCCCGTTTGCCCCTTTTCGAGGCCGAATGCCAAGAATGGGTGTTTTGAGAGCAGAAAAGGAAACGATGCTTTTTCTTGCGGCACCTGCCTGTTGTCTGCCAGCCCAAGGAAGTGTCCTTGGGACAGGAGGCAGTCTGAAAGTCCCACCGCGGGCTGCCAGCCTCATGCAAAGTGGGGAAGAAGTCGCGAGGCAAGACCAGAGCCAGGCAGCAGCCTGAAATTGTCCTCTCCCATCATTTGCTCTTTTGCAGCTTGACAGCCTGACTGCCACGGCAGAAGGAGCTTAACCCTTCACCCTGGCATAGGTACCACCCCACGCTCTCCGGAAACGCTTCCCGAGAGGCGGTTGCAGGGGATGGAGCCGGGCAACGTTTAACGGGCCCCCCGCTAATGAGAACCGGGCAACAGCAGGCTCTCCGCTAAGCTAATCAAAGACCTCCTTGAAGAGAAAACCAACCCACAAACGGCCAAGCACCGCCACTGTCAGGTTCAGCGACGCTGCATCTTTGGATGCACAAGTCTTTGGATGCAAACCAGACTTTTCCTACCAGACGCAAAACCAGCACCGTGGACCGTGCGGCCATTTAGTGCAGCTCACAGGTTCGTGCTAAACGGGCGAGTCCGTGCGCCGAAGTGGCCCCTGAGAGTGCCCAGGCACACTTGTGCCTCAGAAAGGGCTAGCGCCTTGTATCCGAGACACACACGAAGGAAAGCGCCCGCTTCTTGGGCTCTGACAGCCACCCTCAAACGAGCACACGTCGCACACCAGCCAGGCACCACCTCCTCAGCAACCGAGCACCGCTCGCAAGCCCCGAGTGGCTGTGTACACACGCAGCACCCTCTCCCGAGGCACGGGTACCAACGTGCTGCCGCACAGCAGAGGCGGCCCCCAGCATCCACCCGGCTCCCACTCACCGGCCTCCCTTCGAGAGCGCACTCTTCGGAGGTGCTCTGCGTGCCTGGCTGTCTCCTCTTTCCCAGCTGCTGCTGCTGCTGCTGCTGTTGGCACTTGGCCTGCTGGAAGAGGCGCTGCTCTTTTTCAAGAGCCTCCAGTCTTTCAATCCGCTTCTCGATCACGGTGAGATGCCTGTCAAGAGCAAGGAAGGCAGCTGAGAAGGAGCTGCTCTGCCCATTTTGCCCAGGCCGTTTTCTGCTCAGCCACTCCCATCCTCCTCCTCCTCCGGGTTGCTTTGCTGCCCCGCAGCAGCTTCCAGCTGCCTGTCCAAGGCTCCAAACACAGACTACGCCAACGTGTTCGCAGCCGGCACCGGCTCCTTCCACCGCTGGGCTTTCTTTGTTTACTGGAACGTGAGGCTCCAGGACTTCTCTCAGGGACCACGGGCTCCCTTCAAGAGCAAGCGTTACTTGGCCTTTTCTTACCTCTGCCTCCTCTTCCTCTCTCCACCTGGCAAACTCTTTCTTTGCTCCTGCAGCAGCCACTCTCGCAGGCAAGAAACGTCAATCCGTCCCGGCAGTTCGGGGGCATCCTCTAACTTGGCCAGGTCTCGACGAAGCTTTTTCTGAAAGGTGACACCACGTTGTGGCTTGCTGTTGCCTGGACAAGCGCTCTGCCTGCTGAGGCATCCCGCGGGCCCAGGACAGCACTCTGCTTCAGCCGCGCGACGAGGGCAGAAGAGAAGTGCTTCCCTCGGGACTCTGCGTGCTTGCACGTGACTTTCCCGCCCATGCCCACCCCTGCACCCTGCACTAGCTCAGCTCGCAGCCCTTTCCCTGCCACAACGCCCGGCCCAGCAGCACAGCCCTCACCTCTTCTGCACTGAACGCCTCCCCTCCCCGAGATGCCGCAAGTAAAGCCCCAGCCCTTGGCACCGTGCCGCTCAGAGGTGTCCACGAACGCTCTGCTTTGCCTACCTCCTCTCGCGTGAACATTTTCTCTGCCTCCAGCTTGAGCGTGGTCAGATACTGCCTGTACTCATTGAACTCCTTCAGAGTGCAAGCCACCTATGGAGAGAGGAGGGGAGAAATCCCCCAAGAACCGTCAAGCCAGCTACCTAGACTGCCTTCCCCAAAACAGCCCAAACCCAGCGGGAGGGGAGCTCCTCCTCTGCACACCCTCCCCTCCCCTCCCCTCCCTGCTGGCGGGGACCCTGACTCCCCCCCAGCCAGGGCTGAGCGCTGCTCCTCGCCCCGGCGCCAGGCCTCGCACCGGCTGCCTCCTCCACACTCAGGCGGTGCGGGGCAGCCTGAGAAGACCAGGAGTGGGAATTGCCAGCGGGACGCTGGCGCTACTTCTGCTCCCAGGGAGACCAGCCCCACAGCCCTGTGCCCTCCGCCAGCAACAGGCGGCTGCAGCAAGCGCTCCGGGAACCCCGCTTGATGAGGGCTGTTTTTATCAGCCCGACGTCCAAACCTACTTTGCCGTCACCGGTGATGTAACCCTCTCTCTTCAGCCTCCGCAGGTTGTCCTTGCGTTTGTGGTAGGCCCGCAGATGCGGGTCATGCAGGCTGTTGTATTCTGTGCTCAGCAGGCGGCAGTATGGATCTCCCAGATTGAAATAACCAGAGGGCTGGTGAAGCTGTAAGAGGGATTTTCCAGAGTAGGAAGGAGGCAGGAGAGAGCAGCAAAGAGGTGCCAAGCGGTACTTGTGGAAAGGTAAAGGTAGTTTGAAGACCAACACTCCTCTCCATCCTTCTGGAGGCACGGAGACCACCACAGCCAGACTGCAGGGCCAGGCTGCGCTGGGCCAGGCTGCGCTGGGCTGGGCTGGGGGAGAGAAGTCAAACCCCACCAGCAAAGCAGGCAACTTAGGCCACTGGGAACAACTGCAGACCTTGCCGCAACAGAAATGAACCTTCAGAGTGAAAAGTTCAAGCCCAGCGCTTCAAACGCAGCAACTGGATACTGCACTGAAAACAGTCTCCTCAGGATTAGGCAGGCCCAAGGGGTGCGCCAGCTAACTCTGCCTCCAGGAAGTCTCCGCCTTGGGAAAAATGCCCCGCAAGCTGGAGTAGAAGGAGGACACTGCGTGCATTCCCCAAGCAGAGAAGCCCGAGCTTTTCCAAATACGCCAACAAGGCAAGCAGGAGAAGGCTGGACTCGCCCTCAAGAGTGCCCCGGAGCCTGGCTCGACATTGCTGGCTGAGCCGGAAGGGCACATTGCCCCGGCACCCGGGCACACCGCCGCCTGCTGCAGGCAGGGCCCCGGCCGCACGCCTGCACAGTGCCAGAAACCAGTCCAGAAAACTGACAAGTCCTCCTTTTTGTCTCTGCGCCAGGGAGCCAGGAGCTTCCCTCTACTCCCCAGCGCTGCCAGGTCGAAGGGCTGCAGCGCCCACTGTAGAGCAGGTGGCCACAAGGACTTCTTTGAATGACGGGGACCCCGTAAAAGAGGAGACCTTTTCTACCCCTTTCTACTTCCTTTACCTTTTCCCCCAGCTTTGTCCTGCAGAAGACAGGCTTGGAGCCGGGCTGCAGAGGGATCTTGACCCCAAGCGGGAGGTCCAGCAGCCCAGTACCTCCTTCTGCCAGTGGCTGTCTCCTGTTCCCGAGCTAGAAAGAGGGAGACACTCATGGGCACTCCTGCACGCCAGTTGCTAGAAAGGCTCTCGGAAGACTCCAACCAAGGGGAGCGCCAAGAGCGGCCCAGTCAAAAGCTGCTCTCGGCTTCCTCGCCCCCGTCCACGCAACTCCCATCCCTTCCTCAACCCACGTCCGCGTCCTTCCACAGCAACCCCTCCCACCTGCTTAGCTGTAAGCCAGGCTGGGCACAGAGGCAGGACTCCCTGCAAACTGCCCCCGGCCCAACCACCTTTGGATCCCTCCCAGCTCCCCGGGCACGTCCCGAGGCCCCAGAGCAGCCCTGCATGTCCCAGGCTCCTGGGCTGAGCCCCCTCCATCGGCCCGTTGCTCACCTCTCCCTTCTTGCCCACTGCACTCAGCAGTGCGTCCACGTGTCGGACGCCAGCAGTGCGACGATGCTCCATGGCTCCTTCCAAGAGCTCTCCTGGAGCTGCGACCCTGCGCTGGCACCTCTCGCTCCAGAGGCACCCAGCTGCGGCCACCAGAGCCGGTCTCCCAGCGAGCGGCTATATAGAGCAATCGCACATTGTTGCATCATCACATTGCTGCGCCACCGCATTGTTGCATCGTCACATTGCCACGCCGCCGCCCGGCTGCTGCCCAGCCGCCCCGGGGCCCACCTGGAGGCCCGTCTGGACACGCATGTGGGCCACCCGCTCTCGCTGGGACCCTGCTTTGAGCAGGGGGCCTCGACTAGGTGCTGACCTGCTGCCCCTTCTTCCTCCTTGTACCTCTTCTTCACAGCTTTGGCCTTCAGAGGGCAGGGCTGGAGCTGGGCTGCCCGCGTGCTGCTGCTGCTGCTGCCGCCCTGGCTTTGGTAGACCATTTTTAGACCATTGCCCTGTCACGGGCAAAGCAGCCTCCACTCAGGAAACCGCACTGACTTGGCCCTCCCAGACCCAAACCGCCACTTGTGCCCCGTACCTCCCCCAGCTTTCACCTCTAGAGGACAGGGTGGGAGGCCACTCCAGCCAGTCTTGAGGGGAAAAGAGGGTAAAAGGAGTTCCCAGGGGCATAGAGAAAGGCCGAGGGAGGGCTCTGGGTGGCACCCAAGGGCACACGGAGGGCCGTGGTGGGTACCCAGAGCCACGCAAAGGGCTCGGGCTGGGCACCGAAAGGCACACGGAGCGCTCTGGGCCGCCCCAAAGGGCAAGCGGAGGGCCCTAGGAAGCACAGAAAGAGAAATGGAGGGCCTTGGGAGGCACCGGAAGGCCGTTTGGCGGCCCCTCGGTTGCCCCAAAAGGCCCACGCCGGTCCCTAGGGGACATGGAAAGGCAAACAGAGAGGCCTTGAGGACACAAGAGGAGAGGAGGAGTCCTCTGGGAAAGACAAAAAGCTGAAGGCCGGTCCCTTGGCGGGACACCGAAAGGCCCACCGAGGGCCCTGGCCCGCAACCCAAAGGCCCATCAGGAGGGCTTGAGGGGACGAGAGAATAAATGCACAGACTAAGGCGCAGCCTTCAACAGCACCTACGTACGGGACTCACATAAGGCATGAGTATAGCTTTACTGAGCTGGACCAGCCCCTCCAATAGCCCGGCCGCAAAGCTTTCTAAGCAAGGCAAAAACGTTGGCTACTATTCTCTTCCCTACTTAAGCTTCCCTGTAAAACTGGGTCTTAGCCCGACCGAGGCTGTAGGAGGGAGGAAGGCGAGGGAAAACATTGCAGGGAAAATGCCCAGACACAGTATGGCCTGGCGTGAATAAACGTAGGCACAAGCAAGACCTTGGGAGCAAACTCTTTATTCTCTGCCTGGGGGCGCTGCCCGGGGACTCTGCGGCCCTGGAGCTGCACACCTCCTCAGGACACCCTCCACAAGGCTCCCAGCTACCGCCCTCTTTAATGGCTCGGGCTGCATGGGCTCCTCCAGGAAAAGCTTTAAACGCACTGGTCTGCGCCGTGCTCCTGCCTGGGTAGGGGGCTTCGGACCCGCTGGAGGCACGGGCTGTCTTGGAAACTGCGGGCCCGTGGAGGGGAGGGTGCCTGCGGTGCTCCCTGGCCTGAGGATACGCAGAGTTTCCCACGCGGGCACCAAAGACCTTGCTGTGCCTCCGGAGGTGTCGTCCCGGGACTTCTGAAGGCCTTCTGTTGGCCGGCGAGCATCTTGCTCGGCGCCTCGGAGGAGAGATGGGAGGAGAGGACGTGAGCTCTCCTCTTTGAATTGTCCTGCTTCCTCTGAAGGCGTGACTATTGCAGGGAGGCTGAGAGGTGGCAAGACCTTCCTCGGTTGAAGCTTCTCAGAGTTTTGCTTGGACTTCCTTTCTTCCTCTAACTTCTTCCTCATCGTTTCCAGAACTTCAAGGACAATGGTTTTGGCATACCCGATCAGTTCTGCATCCAGCTGCTGAACTCTGGAGATGGCTTTTCGGATGCTCTCCTTGGCAATCTCACGACTCACTCGTGAGACAGCAGCAGCGTTTGGCAGTGGTTGCAACACGGGCAGCTTTGCTCTCTTGCTTGCTTCTGGGATCTGCCCTTCCGATGCTCTGGGTGATCCTTGTCCTTCTGTCACGCCCTGAAGCTTCAGGATCTCAGAAAACTGACAGCCAAAGTCCTGTTCAAACTGAGAAGCTACCAAGGATGACAAGCTGGAGGTAACACTTTCAACAGCCTCTTTGGCCCTTTTGTCAATAGAAGACTGCAAAGATGCTCTGTCGGAAGCTGCTAGTTCCGCCTCCCTCCATCCCTCCTCTCCAGATTTGCCCGCTCGGGTGGCTCTTCCGGCAACGAGCTCTGACAGCTTCTGCCTGGCTGCTGGCCCTGGCTCAGCCGCATCAGACGTGCTGGATGCCAAATGCTCCCCAAAGCTCTCCAACACGGTCGCCACAATCTCCTGAGCCACCAGTCTGATTTCCTCCCGGCGATCCGCAGGAGAAGTGTCCCAAGGCTCTGCCCCTCTGGCACGGGCAAACAACCTTCCGCTGACCTCACGGGGAGCCCTCCTTAAGACGTGGACAGACTGATCCAGCGCCTTCACCCGCTCCAGCACTTCCTCGACCACGGTCTCAGCCACCTCTTTAAGCCCCTGGTCTCCTGCCAGCGTAGCCCACACCAGCGTAGGCTGTATGCTGTTAGGCGCTTCTTCTCCGGCACGCGTTGGAGACTAAAATGAGGAGCAGTTGATGAGTGAATGCGTTCCTTCACCTTGGTTTGCTTTCCTCTTCCTCCTCGCAAGACCCCTGGCCCAGAGTCCCTAGCAGTCCCTAGCAATCAAGCTTGAAAAACTCCGGTTTCTCTGTCGGCCACCTGGCACACGGAGGTTTCTGGTCTCCCGCGGACAGGAGCCAAGCGCTGTGGGCACTTCTCAGAATCAAGGCGGTGCCATTTTGCTCAGAGCAAAGGGCACCGTAGCCCCCCTGGACCTCAGCACGGTGAACCAGGTGCCGCGGGCCCTGAGCTGGAAGCTAGTGGCTGCCTGGGTAGCGCTGATCGTGGCCGGAGGACAGGCCCCAGGGCACAGCGGGCCCCCGCAGGGGCTGGTACTTCCCAACGGGCTCCTTGGCTCCAGCCGCGGGAGGCGCTGGCCAGAGTTGAATAGCGGAGGGAAAGCCGTGGAAGGTACTCGACCAGGCTCTTTGCTCCAGCCTCTTCTACCACGAGTCCCAGCCGCTCTCGGGGCACTGCTGCCCTGTATCAGGGTGGCCCGTTTGCCCCTTTTCGAGGCCGAATGCCAAGAATGGGTGTTTTGAGAGCAGAAAAGGAAACGATGCTTTTTCTTGCGGCACCTGCCTGTTGTCTGCCAGCCCAAGGAAGTGTCCTTGGGACAGGAGGCAGTCTGAAAGTCCCACCGCGGGCTGCCAGCCTCATGCAAAGTGGGGAAGAAGTCGCGAGGCAAGACCAGAGCCAGGCAGCAGCCTGAAATTGTCCTCTCCCATCATTTGCTCTTTTGCAGCTTGACAGCCTGACTGCCACGGCAGAAGGAGCTTAACCCTTCACCCTGGCATAGGTACCACCCCACGCTCTCCGGAAACGCTTCCCGAGAGGCGGTTGCAGGGGATGGAGCCGGGCAACGTTTAACGGGCCCCCCGCTAATGAGAACCGGGCAACAGCAGGCTCTCCGCTAAGCTAATCAAAGACCTCCTTGAAGAGAAAACCAACCCACAAACGGCCAAGCACCGCCACTGTCAGGTTCAGCGACGCTGCATCTTTGGATGCACAAGTCTTTGGATGCAAACCAGACTTTTCCTACCAGACGCAAAACCAGCACCGTGGACCGTGCGGCCATTTAGTGCAGCTCACAGGTTCGTGCTAAACGGGCGAGTCCGTGCGCCGAAGTGGCCCCTGAGAGTGCCCAGGCACACTTGTGCCTCAGAAAGGGCTAGCGCCTCGTGTCCGAGACACACACGAAGGAAAGCGCCCGCTTCTTGGGCTCTGACAGCCACCCTCAAACGAGCACACGTCGCACACCAGCCAGGCACCACCTCCTCAGCAACCGAGCACCGCTCGCAAGCCCCGAGTGGCTGTGTACACACGCAGCACCCTCTCCCGAGGCACGGGTACCAACGCGCTGCCGCACAGCAGAGGCGGCCCCCAGCATCCACCCGGCTCCCACTCACCGGCCTCCCTTCGAGAGCGCACTCTTCGGAGGTGCTCTGCGTGCCTGGCTGTCTCCTCTTTCCCAGCTGCTGCTGCTGCTGCTGCTGTTGGCACTTGGCCTGCTGGAAGAGGCGCTGCTCTTTTTCAAGAGCCTCCAGTCTTTCAATCCGCTTCTCGATCACGGTGAGATGCCTGTCAAGAGCAAGGAAGGCAGCTGAGAAGGAGCTGCTCTGCCCATTTTGCCCAGGCCGTTTTCTGCTCAGCCACTCCCATCCTCCTCCTCCTCCGGGTTGCTTTGCTGCCCCGCAGCAGCTTCCAGCTGCCTGTCCAAGGCTCCAAACACAGACTACGCCAACGTGTTCGCAGCCGGCACCGGCTCCTTCCACCGCTGGGCTTTCTTTGTTTACTGGAACGTGAGGCTCCAGGACTTCTCTCAGGGACCACGGGCTCCCTTCAAGAGCAAGCGTTACTTGGCCTTTTCTTACCTCTGCCTCCTCTTCCTCTCTCCACCTGGCAAACTCTTTCTTTGCTCCTGCAGCAGCCACTCTCGCAGGCAAGAAACGTCAATCCGTCCCGGCAGTTCGGGGGCATCCTCTAACTTGGCCAGGTCTCGACGAAGCTTTTTCTGAAAGGTGACACCACGTTGTGGCTTGCTGTTGCCTGGACAAGCGCTCTGCCTGCTGAGGCATCCCGCGGGCCCAGGACAGCACTCTGCTTCAGCCGCGCGACGAGGGCAGAAGAGAAGTGCTTCCCTCGGGACTCTGCGTGCTTGCACGTGACTTTCCCGCCCATGCCCACCCCTGCACCCTGCGCTAGCTCAGCTCGCAGCCCTTTCCCTGCCACAACGCCCGGCCCAGCAGCACAGCCCTCACCTCTTCTGCACTGACCGCCTCCCCTCCCCGAGATGCCGCAAGTAAAGCCCCAGCCCTCGGCACCGTGCCGCTCAGAGGTGTCCACGAACGCTCTGCTTTGCCTACCTCCTCTCGCGTGAACATTTTCTCTGCCTCCAGCTTGAGCGTGGTCAGATACTGCCTGTACTCATTGAACTCCTTCAGAGTGCAAGCCACCTATGGAGAGAGGAGGGGAGAAATCCCCCAAGAACCGTCAAGCCAGCTACCTAGACTGCCTTCCCCAAAACAGCCCAAACCCAGCGGGAGGGGAGCTCCTCCTCTGCGCACCCTCCCCTCCCCTCCCCTCCCCTCCCCTCCCCTCCCCTCCCCGCTGGCGGGGACCCTGACTCCCCCCCAGCCAGGGCTGAGCGCTGCTCCTCGCCCCGGCGCCAGGCCTCGCACCGGCTGCCTCCTCCACACTCAGGCGGTGCGGGGCAGCCTGAGAAGACCAGGAGTGGGAATTGCCAGCGGGACGCTGGCGCTACTTCTGCTCCCAGGGAGACCAGCCCCACAGCCCTGTGCCCTCCGCCAGCAACAGGCGGCTGCAGCAAGCGCTCCGGGAACCCTGCTTGATGAGGGCTGTTTTTATCAGCCCGACGTCCAAACCTACTTTGCCGTCACCGGTGATGTAACCCTCTCTCTTCAGCCTCCGCAGGTTGTCCTTGCGTTTGTGGTAGGCCCGCAGATGCGGGTCATGCAGGCTGTTGTATTCTGTGCTCAGCAGGCGGCAGTATGGATCTCCCAGATTGAAATAACCAGAGGGCTGGTGAAGCTGTAAGAGGGATTTTCCAGAGTAGGAAGGAGGCAGGAGAGAGCAGCAAAGAGGTGCCAAGCGGTACTTGTGGAAAGGTAAAGGTAGTTTGAAGACCAACACTCCTCTCCATCCTTCTGGAGGCACGGAGACCACCACAGCCAGACTGCAGGGCCAGGCTGCGCTGGGCCAGGCTGCGCTGGGCTGGGCTGGGGGAGAGAAGTCAAACCCCACCAGCAAAGCAGGCAACTTAGGCCACTGGGAACAACTGCAGACCTTGCCGCAACAGAAATGAACCTTCAGAGTGAAAAGTTCAAGCCCAGCGCTTCAAACGCAGCAACTGGATACTGCACTGAAAACAGTCTCCTTGGGGTTAGGCAGGCCCAAGGGGTGCGCCAGCTAACTCTGCCTCCAGGAAGTCTCCGCCTTGGGAAAAATGCCCCGCAAGCTGGAGTAGAAGGAGGACACTGCGTGCATTCCCCAAGCAGAGAAGCCCGAGCTTTTCCAAATACGCCAACAAGGCAAGCAGGAGAAGGCTGGACTCGCCCTCAAGAGTGCCCCGGAGCGTGGCTCGACATTGCTGGCTGAGCCGGAAGGGCACATTGCCCCGGCACCCGGGCACACCGCCGCCTGCTGCAGGCAGGGCCCCGGCCGCACGCCTGCACAGTGCCAGAAACCAGTCCAGAAAACTGACAAGTCCTCCTTTTTGTCTCTGCGCCAGGGAGCCAGGAGCTTCCCTCTACTCCCCAGCGCTGCCAGGTCGAAGGGCTGCAGCGCCCACTGTAGAGCAGGTGGCCACAAGGACTTCTTTGAATGACGGGGACCCCGTAAAAGAGAGACCTTTTCTACCCCTTTCTACTTCCTTTACCTTTTCCCCCAGCTTTGTCCTGCAGAAGACAGGCTTGGAGCCGGGCTGCAGAGGGATCTTGACCCCAAGCGGGAGGTCCAGCAGCCCAGTACCTCCTTCTGCCAGTGGCTGTCTCCTGTTCCCGAGCTAGAAAGAGGGAGACACTCATGGGCACTCCTGCACGCCAGTTGCTAGAAAGGCTCTCGGAAGACTCCAACCAAGGGGAGCGCCAAGAGCGGCCCAGTCAAAAGCTGCTCTCGGCTTCCTCGCCCCCGTCCACGCAACTCCCATCCCTTCCTCAACCCACGTCCGCGTCCTTCCACAGCAACCCCTCCCACCTGCTTAGCTGTAAGCCAGGCTGGGCACAGAGGCAGGACTCCCTGCAAACTGCCCCCGGCCCAACCACCTTTGGATCCCTCCCAGCTCCCCGGGCACGTCCCGAGGCCCCAGAGCAGCCCTGCATGTCCCAGGCTCCTGGGCTGAGCCCCCTCCATCGGCCCGTTGCTCACCTCTCCCTTCTTGCCCACTGCACTCAGCAGTGCGTCCACGTGTCGGACGCCAGCAGTGCGACGATGCTCCATGGCTCCTTCCAAGAGCTCTCCTGGAGCTGCGACCCTGCGCTGGCACCTCTCGCTCCAGAGGCACCCAGCTGCGGCCACCAGAGCCGGTCTCCCAGCGAGCGGCTATATAGAGCAATCGCACATTGTTGCATCATCACATTGCTGCGCCACCGCATTGTTGCATCGTCACATTGCCACGCCGCCGCCCGGCTGCTGCCCAGCCGCCCCGGGGCCCACCTGGAGGCCCGTCTGGACACGCATGTGGGCCACCCGCTCTCGCTGGGACCCTGCTTTGAGCAGGGGGCCTCGACTAGGTGCTGACCTGCTGCCCCTTCTTCCTCCTTGTACCTCTTCTTCACAGCTTTGGCCTTCAGAGGGCAGGGCTGGAGCTGGGCTGCCCGCGTGCTGCTGCTGCTGCTGCCGCCCTGGCTTTGGTAGACCATTTTTAGACCATTGCCCTGTCACGGGCAAAGCAGCCTCCACTCAGGAAACCACACTGACTTGGCCCTCCCAGACCCAAACCGCCACTTGTGCCCCGTACCTCCCCCAGCTTTCACCTCTAGAGGACAGGGTGGGAGGCCACTCCAGCCAGTCTTGAGGGGAAAAGAGGGTAAAAGGAGTTCCCAGGGGCATAGAGAAAGGCCGAGGGAGGGCTCTGGGTGGCACCCAAGGGCACACGGAGGGCCGTGGTGGGTACCCAGAGCCACGCAAAGGGCTCGGGCTGGGCACCGAAAGGCACACGGAGCGCTCTGGGCCGCCCCAAAGGGCAAGCGGAGGGCCCTAGGAAGCACAGAAAGAGAAATGGAGGGCCTTGGGAGGCACCGGAAGGCCGTTTGGCGGCCCCTCGGTTGCCCCAAAAGGCCCACGCCGGTCCCTAGGGGACATGGAAAGGCAAACAGAGAGGCCTTGAGGACACAAGAGGAGAGGAGGAGTCCTCTGGGAAAGACAAAAAGCTGAAGGCCGGTCCCTTGGCGGGACACCGAAAGGCCCACCGAGGGCCCTGGCCCGCAACCCAAAGGCCCATCAGGAGGGCTTGAGGGGACGAGAGAATAAATGCACAGACTAAGGCGCAGCCTTCAACAGCACCTACGTACGGGACTCACATAAGGCATGAGTATAGCTTTACTGAGCTGGACCAGCCCCTCCAATAGCCCGGCCGCAAAGCTTTCTAAGCAAGGCAAAAACGTTGGCTACTATTCTCTTCCCTACTTAAGCTTCCCTGTAAAACTGGGTCTTAGCCCGACCGAGGCTGTAGGAGGGAGGAAGGCGAGGGAAAACATTGCAGGGAAAATGCCCAGACACAGTATGGCCTGGCGTGAATAAACGTAGGCACAAGCAAGACCTTGGGAGCAAACTCTTTATTCTCTGCCTGGGGGCGCTGCCCGGGGACTCTGCGGCCCTGGAGCTGCACACCTCCTCAGGACACCCTCCACAAGGCTCCCAGCTACCGCCCTCTTTAATGGCTCGGGCTGCATGGGCTCCTCCAGGAAAAGCTTTAAACGCACTGCTCTGCGCCGTGCTCCTGCCTGGGTAGGGGGCTTCGGACCCGCTGGAGGCACGGGCTGTCTTGGAAACTGCGGGCCCGTGGAGGGGAGGGTGCCTGCGGTGCTCCCTGGCCTGAGGATACGCAGAGTTTCCCACGCGGGCACCAAAGACCTTGCTGTGCCTCCGGAGGTGTCGTCCCGGGACTTCTGAAGGCCTTCTGTTGGCCGGCGAGCATCTTGCTCGGCGCCTCGGAGGAGAGATGGGAGGAGAGGACGTGAGCTCTCCTCTTTGAATTGTCCTGCTTCCTCTGAAGGCGTGACTATTGCAGGGAGGCTGAGAGGTGGCAAGACCTTCCTCGGTTGAAGCTTCTCAGAGTTTTGCTTGGACTTCCTTTCTTCCTCTAACTTCTTCCTCATCGTTTCCAGAACTTCAAGGACAATGGTTTTGGCATACCCGATCAGTTCTGCATCCAGCTGCTGAACTCTGGAGATGGCTTTTCGGATGCTCTCCTTGGCAATCTCACGACTCACTCGTGAGACAGCAGCAGCGTTTGGCAGTGGTTGCAACACGGGCAGCTTTGCTCTCTTGCTTGCTTCTGGGATCTGCCCTTCCGATGCTCTGGGTGATCCTTGTCCTTCTGTCACGCCCTGAAGCTTCAGGATCTCAGAAAACTGACAGCCAAAGTCCTGTTCAAACTGAGAAGCTACCAAGGATGACAAGCTGGAGGTAACACTTTCAACAGCCTCTTTGGCCCTTTTGTCAATAGAAGACTGCAAAGATGCTCTGTCGGAAGCTGCTAGTTCCGCCTCCCTCCATCCCTCCTCTCCAGATTTGCCCGCTCGGGTGGCTCTTCCGGCAACGAGCTCTGACAGCTTCTGCCTGGCTGCTGGCCCTGGCTCAGCCGCATCAGACGTGCTGGATGCCAAATGCTCCCCAAAGCTCTCCAACACGGTCGCCACAATCTCCTGAGCCACCAGTCTGATTTCCTCCCGGCGATCCGCAGGAGAAGTGTCCCAAGGCTCTGCCCCTCTGGCACGGGCAAACAACCTTCCGCTGACCTCACGGGGAGCCCTCCTTAAGACGTGGACAGACTGATCCAGCGCCTTCACCCGCTCCAGCACTTCCTCGACCACGGTCTCAGCCACCTCTTTAAGCCCCTGGTCTCCTGCCAGCGTAGCCCACACCAGCGTAGGCTGTATGCTGTTAGGCGCTTCTTCTCCGGCACGCGTTGGAGACTAAAATGAGGAGCAGTTGATGAGTGAATGCGTTCCTTCACCTTGGTTTGCTTTCCTCTTCCTCCTCGCAAGACCCCTGGCCCAGAGTCCCTAGCAGTCCCTAGCAATCAAGCTTGAAAAACTCCGGTTTCTCTGTCGGCCACCTGGCACACGGAGGTTTCTGGTCTCCCGCGGACAGGAGCCAAGCGCTGTGGGCACTTCTCAGAATCAAGGCGGTGCCATTTTGCTCAGAGCAAAGGGCACCGTAGCCCCCCTGGACCTCAGCACGGTGAACCAGGTGCCGCGGGCCCTGAGCTGGAAGCTAGTGGCTGCCTGGGTAGCGCTGATCGTGGCCGGAGGACAGGCCCCAGGGCACAGCGGGCCCCCGCAGGGGCTGGTACTTCCCAACGGGCTCCTTGGCTCCAGCCGCGGGAGGCGCTGGCCAGAGTTGAATAGCGGAGGGAAAGCCGTGGAAGGTACTCGACCAGGCTCTTTGCTCCAGCCTCTTCTACCACGAGTCCCAGCCGCTCTCGGGGCACTGCTGCCCTCTATCAGGGTGGCCCGTTTGCCCCTTTTCGAGGCCGAATGCCAAGAATGGGTGTTTTGAGAGCAGAAAAGGAAACGATGCTTTTTCTTGCGGCACCTGCCTGTTGTCTGCCAGCCCAAGGAAGTGTCCTTGGGACAGGAGGCAGTCTGAAAGTCCCACCGCGGGCTGCCAGCCTCATGCAAAGTGGGGAAGAAGTCGCGAGGCAAGACCAGAGCCAGGCAGCAGCCTGAAATTGTCCTCTCCCATCATTTGCTCTTTTGCAGCTTGACAGCCTGACTGCCACGGCAGAAGGAGCTTAACCCTTCACCCTGGCATAGGTACCACCCCACGCTCTCCGGAAACGCTTCCCGAGAGGCGGTTGCAGGGGATGGAGCCGGGCAACGTTTAACGGGCCCCCCGCTAATGAGAACCGGGCAACAGCAGGCTCTCCGCTAAGCTAATCAAAGACCTCCTTGAAGAGAAAACCAACCCACAAACGGCCAAGCACCACCACTGTCAGGTTCAGCGACGCTGCATCTTTGGATGCACAAGTCTTTGGATGCAAACCAGACTTTTCCTACCAGACGCAAAACCAGCACCGTGGACCGTGCGGCCATTTAGTGCAGCTCACAGGTTCGTGCTAAACGGGCGAGTCCGTGCGCCGAAGTGGCCCCTGAGAGTGCCCAGGCACACTTGTGCCTCAGAAAGGGCTAGCGCCTCGTGTCCGAGACACACACGAAGGAAAGCGCCCGCTTCTTGGGCTCTGACAGCCACCCTCAAACGAGCACACGTCGCACACCAGCCAGGCACCACCTCCTCAGCAACCGAGCACCGCTCGCAAGCCCCGAGTGGCTGTGTACACACGCAGCACCCTCTCCCGAGGCACGGGTACCAACGCGCTGCCGCACAGCAGAGGCGGCCCCCAGCATCCACCCGGCTCCCACTCACCGGCCTCCCTTCGAGAGCGCACTCTTCGGAGGTGCTCTGCGTGCCTGGCTGTCTCCTCTTTCCCAGCTGCTGCTGCTGCTGCTGCTGTTGGCACTTGGCCTGCTGGAAGAGGCGCTGCTCTTTTTCAAGAGCCTCCAGTCTTTCAATCCGCTTCTCGATCACGGTGAGATGCCTGTCAAGAGCAAGGAAGGCAGCTGAGAAGGAGCTGCTCTGCCCATTTTGCCCAGGCCGTTTTCTGCTCAGCCACTCCCATCCTCCTCCTCCTCCGGGTTGCTTTGCTGCCCCGCAGCAGCTTCCAGCTGCCTGTCCAAGGCTCCAAACACAGACTACGCCAACGTGTTCGCAGCCGGCACCGGCTCCTTCCACCGCTGGGCTTTCTTTGTTTACTGGAACGTGAGGCTCCAGGACTTCTCTCAGGGACCACGGGCTCCCTTCAAGAGCAAGCGTTACTTGGCCTTTTCTTACCTCTGCCTCCTCTTCCTCTCTCCACCTGGCAAACTCTTTCTTTGCTCCTGCAGCAGCCACTCTCGCAGGCAAGAAACGTCAATCCGTCCTGGCAGTTCGGGGGCATCCTCTAACTTGGCCAGGTCTCGACGAAGCTTTTTCTGAAAGGTGACACCACGTTGTGGCTTGCTGTTGCCTGGACAAGCGCTCTGCCTGCTGAGGCATCCCGCGGGCCCAGGACAGCACTCTGCTTCAGCCGCGCGACGAGGGCAGAAGAGAAGTGCTTCCCTCGGGACTCTGCGTGCTTGCACGTGACTTTCCCGCCCATGCCCACCCCTGCACCCTGCGCTAGCTCAGCTCGCAGCCCTTTCCCTGCCACAACGCCCGGCCCAGCAGCACAGCCCTCACCTCTTCTGCACTGACCGCCTCCCCTCCCCGAGATGCCGCAAGTAAAGCCCCAGCCCTCGGCACCGTGCCGCTCAGAGGTGTCCACGAACGCTCTGCTTTGCCTACCTCCTCTCGCGTGAACATTTTCTCTGCCTCCAGCTTGAGCGTGGTCAGATACTGCCTGTACTCATTGAACTCCTTCAGAGTGCAAGCCACCTATGGAGAGAGGAGGGGAGAAATCCCCCAAGAACCGTCAAGCCAGCTACCTAGACTGCCTTCCCCAAAACAGCCCAAACCCAGCGGGAGGGGAGCTCCTCCTCTGCACACCCTCCCCTCCCCTCCCCTCTCCTCCCCGCTGGCGGGGACCCTGACTCCCCCCCAGCCAGGGCTGAGCGCTGCTCCTCGCCCCGGCGCCAGGCCTCGCACCGGCTGCCTCCTCCACACTCAGGCGGTGCGGGGCAGCCTGAGAAGACCAGGAGTGGGAATTGCCAGCGGGACGCTGGCGCTACTTCTGCTCCCAGGGAGACCAGCCCCACAGCCCTGTGCCCTCCGCCAGCAACAGGCGGCTGCAGCAAGCGCTCCGGGAACCCCGCTTGATGAGGGCTGTTTTTATCAGCCCGACGTCCAAACCTACTTTGCCGTCACTGGTGATGTAACCCTCTCTCTTCAGCCTCCGCAGGTTGTCCTTGCGTTTGTGGTAGGCCCGCAGATGCGGGTCATGCAGGCTGTTGTATTCTGTGCTCAGCAGGCGGCAGTATGGATCTCCCAGATTGAAATAACCAGAGGGCTGGTGAAGCTGTAAGAGGGATTTTCCAGAGTAGGAAGGAGGCAGGAGAGAGCAGCAAAGAGGTGCCAAGCGGTACTTGTGGAAAGGTAAAGGTAGTTTGAAGACCAACACTCCTCTCCATCCTTCTGGAGGCACGGAGACCACCACAGCCAGACTGCAGGGCCAGGCTGCGCTGGGCCAGGCTGCGCTGGGCTGGGCTGGGGGAGAGAAGTCAAACCCCACCAGCAAAGCAGGCAACTTAGGCCACTGGGAACAACTGCAGACCTTGCCGCAACAGAAATGAACCTTCAGAGTGAAAAGTTCAAGCCCAGCGCTTCAAACGCAGCAACTGGATACTGCACTGAAAACAGTCTCCTTGGGGTTAGGCAGGCCCAAGGGGTGCGCCAGCTAACTCTGCCTCCAGGAAGTCTCCGCCTTGGGAAAAATGCCCCGCAAGCTGGAGTAGAAGGAGGACACTGCGTGCATTCCCCAAGCAGAGAAGCCCGAGCTTTTCCAAATACGCCAACAAGGCAAGCAGGAGAAGGCTGGACTCGCCCTCAAGAGTGCCCCGGAGCCTGGCTCGACATTGCTGGCTGAGCCGGAAGGGCACATTGCCCCGGCACCCGGGCACACCGCCGCCTGCTGCAGGCAGGGCCCCGGCCGCACGCCTGCACAGTGCCAGAAACCAGTCCAGAAAACTGACAAGTCCTCCTTTTTGTCTCTGCGCCAGGGAGCCAGGAGCTTCCCTCTACTCCCCAGCGCTGCCAGGTCGAAGGGCTGCAGCGCCCACTGTAGAGCAGGTGGCCACAAGGACTTCTTTGAATGACGGGGACCCCGTAAAAGAGGAGACCTTTTCTACCCCTTTCTACTTCCTTTACCTTTTCCCCCAGCTTTGTCCTGCAGAAGACAGGCTTGGAGCCGGGCTGCAGAGGGATCTTGACCCCAAGCGGGAGGTCCAGCAGCCCAGTACCTCCTTCTGCCAGTGGCTGTCTCCTGTTCCCGAGCTAGAAAGAGGGAGACACTCATGGGCACTCCTGCACGCCAGTTGCTAGAAAGGCTCTCGGAAGACTCCAACCAAGGGGAGCGCCAAGAGCGGCCCAGTCAAAAGCTGCTCTCGGCTTCCTCGCCCCCGTCCACGCAACTCCCATCCCTTCCTCAACCCACGTCCGTGTCCTTCCACAGCAACCCCTCCCACCTGCTTAGCTGTAAGCCAGGCTGGGCACAGAGGCAGGACTCCCTGCAAACTGCCCCCGGCCCAACCGCCTTTGGATCCCTCCCAGCTCCCCGGGCACGTCCCGAGGCCCCAGAGCAGCCCTGCATGTCCCAGGCTCCTGGGCTGAGCCCCCTCCATCGGCCCGTTGCTCACCTCTCCCTTCTTGCCCACTGCACTCAGCAGTGCGTCCACGTGTCGGACGCCAGCAGTGCGACGATGCTCCATGGCTCCTTCCAAGAGCTCTCCTGGAGCTGCGACCCTGCGCTGGCACCTCTCGCTCCAGAGGCACCCAGCTGCGGCCACCAGAGCCGGTCTCCCAGCGAGCGGCTATATAGAGCAATCGCACATTGTTGCATCATCACATTGCTGCGCCACCGCATTGTTGCATCGTCACATTGCCACGCCGCCGCCCGGCTGCTGCCCAGCCGCCCCGGGGCCCACCTGGAGGCCCGTCTGGACACGCATGTGGGCCACCCGCTCTCGCTGGGACCCTGCTTTGAGCAGGGGGCCTCGACTAGGTGCAGACCTGCTGCCCCTTCTTCCTCCTTGTACCTCTTCTTCACAGCTTTGGCCTTCAGAGGGCAGGGCTGGAGCTGGGCTGCCCGCGTGCTGCTGCTGCTGCTGCCGCCCTGGCTTTGGTAGACCATTTTTAGACCATTGCCCTGTCACGGGCAAAGCAGCCTCCACTCAGGAAACCGCACTGACTTGGCCCTCCCAGACCCAAACCGCCACTTGTGCCCCGTACCTCCCCCAGCTTTCACCTCTAGAGGACAGGGTTGGAGGCCACTCCAGCCAGTCTTGAGGGGAAAAGAGGGTAAAAGGAGTTCCCAGAGGCATAGAGAAAGGCCGAGGGAGGGCTCTGGGTGGCACCCAAGGGCACACGGAGGGCCGTGGTGGGTACCCAGAGCCACGCAAAGGGCTCGGGCTGGGCACCGAAAGGCACACGGAGCGCTCTGGGCCGCCCCAAAGGGCAAGCGGAGGGCCCTAGGAAGCACAGAAAGAGAAATGGAGGGCCTTGGGAGGCACCGGAAGGCCGTTTGGCGGCCCCTCGGTTGCCCCAAAAGGCCCACGCCGGTCCCTAGGGGACATGGAAAGGCAAACAGAGAGGCCTTGAGGACACAAGAGGAGAGGAGGAGTCCTCTGGGAAAGACAAAAAGCTGAAGGCCGGTCCCTTGGCGGGACACCGAAAGGCCCACCGAGGGCCCTGGCCCGCAACCCAAAGGCCCATCAGGAGGGCTTGAGGGGACGAGAGAATAAATGCACAGACTAAGGCGCAGCCTTCAACAGCACCTACGTACGGGACTCACATAAGGCATGAGTATAGCTTTACTGAGCTGGACCAGCCCCTCCAATAGCCCGGCCGCAAAGCTTTCTAAGCAAGGCAAAAACGTTGGCTACTATTCTCTTCCCTACTTAAGCTTCCCTGTAAAACTGGGTCTTAGCCCGACCGAGGCTGTAGGAGGGAGGAAGGCGAGGGAAAACATTGCAGGGAAAATGCCCAGACACAGTATGGCCTGGCGTGAATAAACGTAGGCACAAGCAAGACCTTGGGAGCAAACTCTTTATTCTCTGCCTGGGGGCGCTGCCCGGGGACTCTGCGGCCCTGGAGCTGCACACCTCCTCAGGACACCCTCCACAAGGCTCCCAGCTACCGCCCTCTTTAATGGCTCGGGCTGCATGGGCTCCTCCAGGAAAAGCTTTAAACGCACTGGTCTGCGCCGTGCTCCTGCCTGGGTAGGGGGCTTCGGACCCGCTGGAGGCACGGGCTGTCTTGGAAACTGCGGGCCCGTGGAGGGGAGGGTGCCTGCGGTGCTCCCTGGCCTGAGGATACGCAGAGTTTCCCACGCGGGCACCGAAGACCTTGCTGTGCCTCCGGAGGTGTCGTCCCGGGACTTCTGAAGGCCTTCTGTTGGCCGGCGAGCATCTTGCTCGGCGCCTCGGAGGAGAGATGGGAGGAGAGGACGTGAGCTCTCCTCTTTGAATTGTCCTGCTTCCTCTGAAGGCGTGACTATTGCAGGGAGGCTGAGAGGTGGCAAGACCTTCCTCGGTTGAAGCTTCTCAGAGTTTTGCTTGGACTTCCTTTCTTCCTCTAACTTCTTCCTCATCGTTTCCAGAACTTCAAGGACAATGGTTTTGGCATACCCGATCAGTTCTGCATCCAGCTGCTGAACTCTGGAGATGGCTTTTCGGATGCTCTCCTTGGCAATCTCACGACTCACTCGTGAGACAGCAGCAGCGTTTGGCAGTGGTTGCAACACGGGCAGCTTTGCTCTCTTGCTTGCTTCTGGGATCTGCCCTTCCGATGCTCTGGGTGATCCTTGTCCTTCTGTCACGCCCTGAAGCTTCAGGATCTCAGAAAACTGACAGCCAAAGTCCTGTTCATACTGAGAAGCTACCAAGGATGACAAGCTGGAGGTAACACTTTCAACAGCCTCTTTGGCCCTTTTGTCAATAGAAGACTGCAAAGATGCTCTGTCGGAAGCTGCTAGTTCCGCCTCCCTCCATCCCTCCTCTCCAGATTTGCCCGCTCGGGTGGCTCTTCCGGCAACGAGCTCTGACAGCTTCTGCCTGGCTGCTGGCCCTGGCTCAGCCGCATCAGACGTGCTGGATGCCAAATGCTCCCCAAAGCTCTCCAACACGGTCGCCACAATCTCCTGAGCCACCAGTCTGATTTCCTCCCGGCGATCCGCAGGAGAAGTGTCCCAAGGCTCTGCCCCTCTGGCACGGGCAAACAACCTTCCGCTGACCTCACGGGGAGCCCTCCTTAAGACGTGGACAGACTGATCCAGCGCCTTCACCCGCTCCAGCACTTCCTCGACCACGGTCTCAGCCACCTCTTTAAGCCCCTGGTCTCCTGCCAGCGTAGCCCACACCAGCGTAGGCTGTATGCTGTTAGGCGCTTCTTCTCCGGCACGCGTTGGAGACTAAAATGAGGAGCAGTTGATGAGTGAATGCGTTCCTTCACCTTGGTTTGCTTTCCTCTTCCTCCTCGCAAGACCCCTGGCCCAGAGTCCCTAGCAGTCCCTAGCAATCAAGCTTGAAAAACTCCGGTTTCTCTGTCGGCCACCTGGCACACGGAGGTTTCTGGTCTCCCGCGGACAGGAGCCAAGCGCTGTGGGCACTTCTCAGAATCAAGGCGGTGCCATTTTGCTCAGAGCAAAGGGCACCGTAGCCCCCCTGGACCTCAGCACGGTGAACCAGGTGCCGCGGGCCCTGAGCTGGAAGCTAGTGGCTGCCTGGGTAGCGCTGATCGTGGCCGGAGGACAGGCCCCAGGGCACAGCGGGCCCCCGCAGGGGCTGGTACTTCCCAACGGGCTCCTTGGCTCCAGCCGCGGGAGGCGCTGGCCAGAGTTGAATAGCGGAGGGAAAGCCGTGGAAGGTACTCGACCAGGCTCTTTGCTCCAGCCTCTTCTACCACGAGTCCCAGCCGCTCTCGGGGCACTGCTGCCCTGTATCAGGGTGGCCCGTTTGCCCCTTTTCGAGGCCGAATGCCAAGAATGGGTGTTTTGAGAGCAGAAAAGGAAACGATGCTTTTTCTTGCGGCACCTGCCTGTTGTCTGCCAGCCCAAGGAAGTGTCCTTGGGACAGGAGGCAGTCTGAAAGTCCCACCGCGGGCTGCCAGCCTCATGCAAAGTGGGGAAGAAGTCGCGAGGCAAGACCAGAGCCAGGCAGCAGCCTGAAATTGTCCTCTCCCATCATTTGCTCTTTTGCAGCTTGACAGCCTGACTGCCACGGCAGAAGGAGCTTAACCCTTCACCCTGGCATAGGTACCACCCCACGCTCTCCGGAAACGCTTCCCGAGAGGCGGTTGCAGGGGATGGAGCCGGGCAACGTTTAACGGGCCCCCCGCTAATGAGAACCGGGCAACAGCAGGCTCTCCGCTAAGCTAATCAAAGACCTCCTTGAAGAGAAAACCAACCCACAAACGGCCAAGCACCGCCACTGTCAGGTTCAGCGACGCTGCATCTTTGGATGCACAAGTCTTTGGATGCAAACCAGACTTTTCCTACCAGACGCAAAACCAGCACCGTGGACCGTGCGGCCATTTAGTGCAGCTCACAGGTTCGTGCTAAACGGGCGAGTCCGTGCGCCGAAGTGGCCCCTGAGAGTGCCCAGGCACACTTGTGCCTCAGAAAGGGCTAGCGCCTCGTGTCCGAGACACACACGAAGGAAAGCGCCCGCTTCTTGGGCTCTGACAGCCACCCTCAAACGAGCACACGTCGCACACCAGCCAGGCACCACCTCCTCAGCAACCGAGCACCGCTCGCAAGCCCCGAGTGGCTGTGTACACACGCAGCACCCTCTCCCGAGGCACGGGTACCAACGCGCTGCCGCACAGCAGAGGCGGCCCCCAGCATCCACCCGGCTCCCACTCACCGGCCTCCCTTCGAGAGCGCACTCTTCGGAGGTGCTCTGCGTGCCTGGCTGTCTCCTCTTTCCCAGCTGCTGCTGCTGCTGCTGCTGTTGGCACTTGGCCTGCTGGAAGAGGCGCTGCTCTTTTTCAAGAGCCTCCAGTCTTTCAATCCGCTTCTCGATCACGGTGAGATGCCTGTCAAGAGCAAGGAAGGCAGCTGAGAAGGAGCTGCTCTGCCCATTTTGCCCAGGCCGTTTTCTGCTCAGCCACTCCCATCCTCCTCCTCCTCCGGGTTGCTTTGCTGCCCCGCAGCAGCTTCCAGCTGCCTGTCCAAGGCTCCAAACACAGACTACGCCAACGTGTTCGCAGCCGGCACCGGCTCCTTCCACCGCTGGGCTTTCTTTGTTTACTGGAACGTGAGGCTCCAGGACTTCTCTCAGGGACCACGGGCTCCCTTCAAGAGCAAGCGTTACTTGGCCTTTTCTTACCTCTGCCTCCTCTTCCTCTCTCCACCTGGCAAACTCTTTCTTTGCTCCTGCAGCAGCCACTCTCGCAGGCAAGAAACGTCAATCCGTCCCGGCAGTTCGGGGGCATCCTCTAACTTGGCCAGGTCTCGACGAAGCTTTTTCTGAAAGGTGACACCACGTTGTGGCTTGCTGTTGCCTGGACAAGCGCTCTGCCTGCTGAGGCATCCCGCGGGCCCAGGACAGCACTCTGCTTCAGCCGCGCGACGAGGGCAGAAGAGAAGTGCTTCCCTCGGGACTCTGCGTGCTTGCACGTGACTTTCCCGCCCATGCCCACCCCTGCACCCTGCGCTAGCTCAGCTCGCAGCCCTTTCCCTGCCACAACGCCCGGCCCAGCAGCACAGCCCTCACCTCTTCTGCACTGAACGCCTCCCCTCCCCGAGATGCCGCAAGTAAAGCCCCAGCCCTCGGCACCGTGCCGCTCAGAGGTGTCCACGAACGCTCTGCTTTGCCTACCTCCTCTCGCGTGAACATTTTCTCTGCCTCCAGCTTGAGCGTGGTCAGATACTGCCTGTACTCATTGAACTCCTTCAGAGTGCAAGCCACCTATGGAGAGAGGAGGGGAGAAATCCCCCAAGAACCGTCAAGCCAGCTACCTAGACTGCCTTCCCCAAAACAGCCCAAACCCAGCGGGAGGGGAGCTCCTCCTCTGCGCACCCTCCCCTCCCCTCCCCTCCCCGCTGCCGGGGACCCTGACTCCCCCCCAGCCAGGGCTGAGCGCTGCTCCTCGCCCCGGCGCCAGGCCTCGCACCGGCTGCCTCCTCCACACTCAGGCGGTGCGGGGCAGCCTGAGAAGACCAGGAGTGGGAATTGCCAGCGGGACGCTGGCGCTACTTCTGCTCCCAGGGAGACCAGCCCCACAGCCCTGTGCCCTCCGCCAGCAACAGGCGGCTGCAGCAAGCGCTCCGGGAACCCCGCTTGATGAGGGCTGTTTTTATCAGCCCGACGTCCAAACCTACTTTGCCGTCACTGGTGATGTAACCCTCTCTCTTCAGCCTCCGCAGGTTGTCCTTGCGTTTGTGGTAGGCCCGCAGATGCGGGTCATGCAGGCTGTTGTATTCTGTGCTCAGCAGGCGGCAGTATGGATCTCCCAGATTGAAATAACCAGAGGGCTGGTGAAGCTGTAAGAGGGATTTTCCAGAGTAGGAAGGAGGCAGGAGAGAGCAGCAAAGAGGTGCCAAGCGGTACTTGTGGAAAGGTAAAGGTAGTTTGAAGACCAACACTCCTCTCCATCCTTCTGGAGGCACGGAGACCACCACAGCCAGACTGCAGGGCCAGGCTGCGCTGGGCCAGGCTGCGCTGGGCTGGGCTGGGGGAAAGAAGTCAAACCCCACCAGCAAAGCAGGCAACTTAGGCCACTGGGAACAACTGCAGACCTTGCCGCAACAGAAATGAACCTTCAGAGTGAAAAGTTCAAGCCCAGCGCTTCAAACGCAGCAACTGGATACTGCACTGAAAACAGTCTCCTCGGGATTAGGCAGGCCCAAGGGGTGCGCCAGCTAACTCTGCCTCCAGGAAGTCTCCGCCTTGGGAAAAATGCCCCACAAGCTGGAGTAGAAGGAGGACACTGCGTGCATTCCCCAAGCAGAGAAGCCCGAGCTTTTCCAAATACGCCAACAAGGCAAGCAGGAGAAGGCTGGACTCGCCCTCAAGAGTGCCCCGGAGCGTGGCTCGACATTGCTGGCTGAGCCGGAAGGGCACATTGCCCCGGCACCCGGGCACACCGCCGCCTGCTGCAGGCAGGGCCCCGGCCGCACGCCTGCACAGTGCCAGAAACCAGTCCAGAAAACTGACAAGTCCTCCTTTTTGTCTCTGCGCCAGGGAGCCAGGAGCTTCCCTCTACTCCCCAGCGCTGCCAGGTCGAAGGGCTGCAGCGCCCACTGTAGAGCAGGTGGCCACAAGGACTTCTTTGAATGACGGGGACCCCGTAAAAGAGAGACCTTTTCTACCCCTTTCTACTTCCTTTACCTTTTCCCCCAGCTTTGTCCTGCAGAAGACAGGCTTGGAGCCGGGCTGCAGAGGGATCTTGACCCCAAGCGGGAGGTCCAGCAGCCCAGTACCTCCTTCTGCCAGTGGCTGTCTCCTGTTCCCGAGCTAGAAAGAGGGAGACACTCATGGGCACTCCTGCACGCCAGTTGCTAGAAAGGCTCTCGGAAGACTCCAACCAAGGGGAGCGCCAAGAGCGGCCCAGTCAAAAGCTGCTCTCGGCTTCCTCGCCCCCGTCCACGCAACTCCCATCCCTTCCTCAACCCACGTCCGTGTCCTTCCACAGCAACCCCTCCCACCTGCTTAGCTGTAAGCCAGGCTGGGCACAGAGGCAGGACTCCCTGCAAACTGCCCCCGGCCCAACCACCTTTGGATCCCTCCCAGCTCCCCGGGCACGTCCCGAGGCCCCAGAGCAGCCCTGCATGTCCCAGGCTCCTGGGCTGAGCCCCCTCCATCGGCCCGTTGCTCACCTCTCCCTTCTTGCCCACTGCACTCAGCAGTGCGTCCACGTGTCGGACGCCAGCAGTGCGACGATGCTCCATGGCTCCTTCCAAGAGCTCTCCTGGAGCTGCGACCCTGCGCTGGCACCTCTCGCTCCAGAGGCACCCAGCTGCGGCCACCAGAGCCGGTCTCCCAGCGAGCGGCTATATAGAGCAATCGCACATTGTTGCATCATCACATTGCTGCGCCACCGCATTGTTGCATCGTCACATTGCCACGCCGCCGCCCGGCTGCTGCCCAGCCGCCCCGGGGCCCACCTGGAGGCCCGTCTGGACACGCATGTGGGCCACCCGCTCTCGCTGGGACCCTGCTTTGAGCAGGGGGCCTCGACTAGGTGCAGACCTGCTGCCCCTTCTTCCTCCTTGTACCTCTTCTTCACAGCTTTGGCCTTCAGAGGGCAGGGCTGGAGCTGGGCTGCCCGCGTGCTGCTGCTGCTGCTGCCGCCCTGGCTTTGGTAGACCATTTTTAGACCATTGCCCTGTCACGGGCAAAGCAGCCTCCACTCAGGAAACCGCACTGACTTGGCCCTCCCAGACCCAAACCGCCACTTGTGCCCCGTACCTCCCCCAGCTTTCACCTCTAGAGGACAGGGTTGGAGGCCACTCCAGCCAGTCTTGAGGGGAAAAGAGGGTAAAAGGAGTTCCCAGAGGCATAGAGAAAGGCCGAGGGAGGGCTCTGGGTGGCACCCAAGGGCACACGGAGGGCCGTGGTGGGTACCCAGAGCCACGCAAAGGGCTCGGGCTGGGCACCGAAAGGCACACGGAGCGCTCTGGGCCGCCCCAAAGGGCAAGCGGAGGGCCCTAGGAAGCACAGAAAGAGAAATGGAGGGCCTTGGGAGGCACCGGAAGGCCGTTTGGCGGCCCCTCGGTTGCCCCAAAAGGCCCACGCCGGTCCCTAGGGGACATGGAAAGGCAAACAGAGAGGCCTTGAGGACACAAGAGGAGAGGAGGAGTCCTCTGGGAAAGACAAAAAGCTGAAGGCCGGTCCCTTGGCGGGACACCGAAAGGCCCACCGAGGGCCCTGGCCCGCAACCCAAAGGCCCATCAGGAGGGCTTGAGGGGACGAGAGAATAAATGCACAGACTAAGGCGCAGCCTTCAACAGCACCTACGTACGGGACTCACATAAGGCATGAGTATAGCTTTACTGAGCTGGACCAGCCCCTCCAATAGCCCGGCCGCAAAGCTTTCTAAGCAAGGCAAAAACGTTGGCTACTATTCTCTTCCCTACTTAAGCTTCCCTGTAAAACTGGGTCTTAGCCCGACCGAGGCTGTAGGAGGGAGGAAGGCGAGGGAAAACATTGCAGGGAAAATGCCCAGACACAGTATGGCCTGGCGTGAATAAACGTAGGCACAAGCAAGACCTTGGGAGCAAACTCTTTATTCTCTGCCTGGGGGCGCTGCCCGGGGACTCTGCGGCCCTGGAGCTGCACACCTCCTCAGGACACCCTCCACAAGGCTCCCAGCTACCGCCCTCTTTAATGGCTCGGGCTGCATGGGCTCCTCCAGGAAAAGCTTTAAACGCACTGGTCTGCGCCGTGCTCCTGCCTGGGTAGGGGGCTTCGGACCCGCTGGAGGCACGGGCTGTCTTGGAAACTGCGGGCCTGTGGAGGGGAGGGTGCCTGCGGTGCTCCCTGGCCTGAGGATACGCAGAGTTTCCCACGTGGGCACCGAAGACCTTGCTGTGCCTCCGGAGGTGTCGTCCCGGGACTTCTGAAGGCCTTCTGTTGGCCGGCGAGCATCTTGCTCGGCGCCTCGGAGGAGAGATGGGAGGAGAGGACGTGAGCTCTCCTCTTTGAATTGTCCTGCTTCCTCTGAAGGCGTGACTATTGCAGGGAGGCTGAGAGGTGGCAAGACCTTCCTCGGTTGAAGCTTCTCAGAGTTTTGCTTGGACTTCCTTTCTTCCTCTAACTTCTTCCTCATCGTTTCCAGAACTTCAAGGACAATGGTTTTGGCATACCCGATCAGTTCTGCATCCAGCTGCTGAACTCTGGAGATGGCTTTTCGGATGCTCTCCTTGGCAATCTCACGACTCACTCGTGAGACAGCAGCAGCGTTTGGCAGTGGTTGCAACACGGGCAGCTTTGCTCTCTTGCTTGCTTCTGGGATCTGCCCTTCCGATGCTCTGGGTGATCCTTGTCCTTCTGTCACGCCCTGAAGCTTCAGGATCTCAGAAAACTGACAGCCAAAGTCCTGTTCAAACTGAGAAGCTACCAAGGATGACAAGCTGGAGGTAACACTTTCAACAGCCTCTTTGGCCCTTTTGTCAATAGAAGACTGCAAAGATGCTCTGTCGGAAGCTGCTAGTTCCGCCTCCCTCCATCCCTCCTCTCCAGATTTGCCCGCTCGGGTGGCTCTTCCGGCAACGAGCTCTGACAGCTTCTGCCTGGCTGCTGGCCCTGGCTCAGCCGCATCAGACGTGCTGGATGCCAAATGCTCCCCAAAGCTCTCCAACACGGTCGCCACAATCTCCTGAGCCACCAGTCTGATTTCCTCCCGGCGATCCGCAGGAGAAGTGTCCCAAGGCTCTGCCCCTCTGGCACGGGCAAACAACCTTCCGCTGACCTCACGGGGAGCCCTCCTTAAGACGTGGACGGACTGATCCAGCGCCTTCACCCGCTCCAGCACTTCCTCGACCACGGTCTCAGCCACCTCTTTAAGCCCCTGGTCTCCTGCCAGCGTAGCCCGCACCAGCGTAGGCTGTATGCTGTTAGGCGCTTCTTCTCCGGCACGCGTTGGAGACTAAAATGAGGAGCAGTTGATGAGTGAATGCGTTCCTTCACCTTGGTTTGCTTTCCTCTTCCTCCTCGCAAGACCCCTGGCCCAGAGTCCCTAGCAGTCCCTAGCAATCAAGCTTGAAAAACTCCGGTTTCTCTGTCGGCCACCTGGCACACGGAGGTTTCTGGTCTCCCGCGGACAGGAGCCAAGCGCTGTGGGCACTTCTCAGAATCAAGGCGGTGCCATTTTGCTCAGAGCAAAGGGCACCGTAGCCCCCCTGGACCTCAGCACGGTGAACCAGGTGCCGCGGGCCCTGAGCTGGAAGCTAGTGGCTGCCTGGGTAGCGCTGATCGTGGCCGGAGGACAGGCCCCAGGGCACAGCGGGCCCCCGCAGGGGCTGGTACTTCCCAACGGGCTCCTTGGCTCCAGCCGCGGGAGGCGCTGGCCAGACTTGAATAGCGGAGGGAAAGCCGTGGAAGGTACTCGACCAGGCTCTTTGCTCCAGCCTCTTCTACCACGGGTCCCAGCCGCTCTCGGGGCACTGCTGCCCTCTATCAGGGTGGCCCGTTTCCCCTTTTCGAGGCCGAATGCCAAGAATGGGTGTTTTGAGAGCAGAAAAGGAAACGATGCTTTTTCTTGCGGCACCTGCCTGTTGTCTGCCAGCCCAAGGAAGCGTCCTTGGGACAGGAGGCAGTCTGAAAGTCCCACCGCGGGCTGCCAGCCTCATGCAAAGTGGGGAAGAAGTCGCGAGGCAAGACCAGAGCCAGGCAGCAGCCTGAAATTGTCCTCTCCCATCATTTGCTCTTTTGCAGCTTGACAGCCTGACTGCCACGGCAGAAGGAGCTTAACCCTTCACCCTGGCATAGGTACCACCCCACGCTCTCCGGAAACGCTTCCCGAGAGGCGGTTGCAGGGGATGGAGCCGGGCAACGTTTAACGGGCCCCCCGCTAATGAGAACCGGGCAACAGCAGGCTCTCCGCTAAGCTAATCAAAGACCTCCTTGAAGAGAAAACCAACCCACAAACGGCCAAGCACCGCCACTGTCAGGTTCAGCGACGCTGCATCTTTGGATGCACAAGTCTTTGGATGCAAACCAGACTTTTCCTACCAGACGCAAAACCAGCACCGTGGACCGTGCGGCCATTTAGTGCAGCTCACAGGTTCGTGCTAAACGGGCGAGTCCGTGCGCCGAAGTGGCCCCTGAGAGTGTCCAGGCACACTTGTGCCTCAGAAAGGGCTAGCGCCTCGTGTCCGAGACACACACGAAGGAAAGCGCCCGCTTCTTGGGCTCTGACAGCCACCCTCAAACGAGCACACGTCGCACACCAGCCAGGCACCACCTCCTCAGCAACCGAGCACCGCTCGCAAGCCCCGAGTGGCTGTGTACACACGCAGCACCCTCTCCCGAGGCACGGGTACCAACGCGCTGCCGCACAGCAGAGGCGGCCCCCAGCATCCACCCGGCTCCTACTCACCGGCCTCCCTTTGAGAGCGCACTCTTCGGAGGTGCTCTGCGTGCCTGGCTGTCTCCTCTTTCCCAGCTGCTGCTGCTGCTGCTGCTGTTGGCACTTGGCCTGCTGGAAGAGGCGCTGCTCTTTTTCAAGAGCCTCCAGTCTTTCAATCCGCTTCTCGATCACGGTGAGATGCCTGTCAAGAGCAAGGAAGGCAGCTGAGAAGGAGCTGCTCTGCCCATTTTGCCCAGGCCGTTTTCTGCTCAGCCACTCCCATCCTCCTCCTCCTCCGGGTTGCTTTGCTGCCCCGCAGCAGCTTCCAGCTGCCCGTCCAAGGCTCCAAACACAGACTACGCCAACGTGTTCGCAGCCGGCACCGGCTCCTTCCACCGCTGGGCTTTCTTTGTTTACTGGAACGTGAGGCTCCAGGACTTCTCTCAGGGACCACGGGCTCCCTTCAAGAGCAAGCGTTACTTGGCCTTTTCTTACCTCTGCCTCCTCTTCCTCTCTCCACCTGGCAAACTCTTTCTTTGCTCCTGCAGCAGCCACTCTCGCAGGCAAGAAACGTCAATCCGTCCCGGCAGTTCGGGGGCATCCTCTAACTTGGCCAGGTCTCGACGAAGCTTTTTCTGAAAGGTGACACCACGTTGTGGCTTGCTGTTGCCTGGACAAGCGCTCTGCCTGCTGAGGCATCCCGCGGGCCCAGGACAGCACTCTGCTTCAGCCGCGCGACGAGGGCAGAAGAGAAGTGCTTCCCTCGGGACTCTGCGTGCTTGCACGTGACTTTCCCGCCCATGCCCACCCCTGCACCCTGCGCTAGCTCAGCTCGCAGCCCTTTCCCTGCCACAACGCCCGGCCCAGCAGCACAGCCCTCACCTCTTCTGCACTGACCGCCTCCCCTCCCCGAGATGCCGCAAGTAAAGCCCCAGCCCTCGGCACCGTGCCGCTCAGAGGTGTCCACGAACGCTCTGCTTTGCCTACCTCCTCTCGCGTGAACATTTTCTCTGCCTCCAGCTTGAGCGTGGTCAGATACTGCCTGTACTCATTGAACTCCTTCAGAGTGCAAGCCACCTATGGAGAGAGGAGGGGAGAAATCCCCCAAGAACCGTCAAGCCAGCTACCTAGACTGCCTTCCCCAAAACAGCCCAAACCCAGCGGGAGGGGAGCTCCTCCTCTGCGCACCCTCCCCTCCCCTCCCCTCCCCTCCCCTCCCTGCTGGCAGGGACCCTGACTCCCCCCCAGCCAGGGCTGAGCGCTGCTCCTCGCCCCGGCGCCAGGCCTCGCACCGGCTGCCTCCTCCACACTCAGGCGGTGCGGGGCAGCCTGAGAAGACCAGGAGTGGGAATTGCCAGCGGGACGCTGGCGCTACTTCTGCTCCCAGGGAGACCAGCCCCACAGCCCTGTGCCCTCCGCCAGCAACAGGCGGCTGCAGCAAGCGCTCCGGGAACCCCGCTTGATGAGGGCTGTTTTTATCAGCCCGACGTCCAAACCTACTTTGCCGTCACCGGTGATGTAACCCTCTCTCTTCAGCCTCCGCAGGTTGTCCTTGCGTTTGTGGTAGGCCCGCAGATGCGGGTCATGCAGGCTGTTGTATTCTGTGCTCAGCAGGCGGCAGTATGGATCTCCCAGATTGAAATAACCAGAGGGCTGGTGAAGCTGTAAGAGGGATTTTCCAGAGTAGGAAGGAGGCAGGAGAGAGCAGCAAAGAGGTGCCAAGCGGTACTTGTGGAAAGGTAAAGGTAGTTTGAAGACCAACACTCCTCTCCATCCTTCTGGAGGCACGGAGACCACCACAGCCAGACTGCAGGGCCAGGCTGCGCTGGGCCAGGCTGCGCTGGGCTGGGCTGGGGGAGAGAAGTCAAACCCCACCAGCAAAGCAGGCAACTTAGGCCACTGGGAACAACTGCAGACCTTGCCGCAACAGAAATGAACCTTCAGAGTGAAAAGTTCAAGCCCAGCGCTTCAAACGCAGCAACTGGATACTGCACTGAAAACAGTCTCCTCGGGGTTAGGCAGGCCCAAGGGGTGCGCCAGCTAACTCTGCCTCCAGGAAGTCTCCGCCTTGGGAAAAATGCCCCGCAAGCTGGAGTAGAAGGAGGACACTGCGTGCATTCCCCAAGCAGAGAAGCCCGAGCTTTTCCAAATACGCCAACAAGGCAAGCAGGAGAAGGCTGGACTCGCCCTCAAGAGTGCCCCGGAGCGTGGCTCGACATTGCTGGCTGAGCCGGAAGGGCACATTGCCCCGGCACCCGGGCACACCGCCGCCTGCTGCAGGCAGGGCCCCGGCCGCACGCCTGCACAGTGCCAGAAACCAGTCCAGAAAACTGACAAGTCCTCCTTTTTGTCTCTGCGCCAGGGAGCCAGGAGCTTCCCTCTACTCCCCAGCGCTGCCAGGTCGAAGGGCTGCAGCGCCCACTGTAGAGCAGGTGGCCACAAGGACTTCTTTGAATGACGGGGACCCCGTAAAAGAGGAGACCTTTTCTACCCCTTTCTACTTCCTTTACCTTTTCCCCCAGCTTTGTCCTGCAGAAGACAGGCTTGGAGCCGGGCTGCAGAGGGATCTTGACCCCAAGCGGGAGGTCCAGCAGCCCAGTACCTCCTTCTGCCAGTGGCTGTCTCCTGTTCCCGAGCTAGAAAGAGGGAGACACTCATGGGCACTCCTGCACGCCAGTTGCTAGAAAGGCTCTCGGAAGACTCCAACCAAGGGGAGCGCCAAGAGCGGCCCAGTCAAAAGCTGCTCTCGGCTTCCTCGCCCCCGTCCACGCAACTCCCATCCCTTCCTCAACCCACGTCCGCGTCCTTCCACAGCAACCCCTCCCACCTGCTTAGCTGTAAGCCAGGCTGGGCACAGAGGCAGGACTCCCTGCAAACTGCCCCCGGCCCAACCACCTTTGGATCCCTCCCAGCTCCCCGGGCACGTCCCGAGGCCCCAGAGCAGCCCTGCATGTCCCAGGCTCCTGGGCTGAGCCCCCTCCATCGGCCCGTTGCTCACCTCTCCCTTCTTGCCCACTGCACTCAGCAGTGCGTCCACGTGTCGGACGCCAGCAGTGCGACGATGCTCCATGGCTCCTTCCAAGAGCTCTCCTGGAGCTGCGACCCTGCGCTGGCACCTCTCGCTCCAGAGGCACCCAGCTGCGGCCACCAGAGCCGGTCTCCCAGCGAGCGGCTATATAGAGCAATCGCACATTGTTGCATCATCACATTGCTGCGCCACCGCATTGTTGCATCGTCACATTGCCACGCCGCCGCCCGGCTGCTGCCCAGCCGCCCCGGGGCCCACCTGGAGGCCCGTCTGGACACGCATGTGGGCCACCCGCTCTCGCTGGGACCCTGCTTTGAGCAGGGGGCCTCGACTAGGTGCTGACCTGCTGCCCCTTCTTCCTCCTTGTACCTCTTCTTCACAGCTTTGGCCTTCAGAGGGCAGGGCTGGAGCTGGGCTGCCCGCGTGCTGCTGCTGCTGCTGCCGCCCTGGCTTTGGTAGACCATTTTTAGACCATTGCCCTGTCACGGGCAAAGCAGCCTCCACTCAGGAAACCGCACTGACTTGGCCCTCCCAGACCCAAACCGCCACTTGTGCCCCGTACCTCCCCCAGCTTTCACCTCTAGAGGACAGGGTGGGAGGCCACTCCAGCCAGTCTTGAGGGGAAAAGAGGGTAAAAGGAGTTCCCAGGGGCATAGAGAAAGGCCGAGGGAGGGCTCTGGGTGGCACCCAAGGGCACACGGAGGGCCGTGGTGGGTACCCAGAGCCACGCAAAGGGCTCGGGCTGGGCACCGAAAGGCACACGGAGCGCTCTGGGCCGCCCCAAAGGGCAAGCGGAGGGCCCTAGGAAGCACAGAAAGAGAAATGGAGGGCCTTGGGAGGCACCGGAAGGCCGTTTGGCGGCCCCTCGGTTGCCCCAAAAGGCCCACGCCGGTCCCTAGGGGACATGGAAAGGCAAACAGAGAGGCCTTGAGGACACAAGAGGAGAGGAGGAGTCCTCTGGGAAAGACAAAAAGCTGAAGGCCGGTCCCTTGGCGGGACACCGAAAGGCCCACCGAGGGCCCTGGCCCGCAACCCAAAGGCCCATCAGGAGGGCTTGAGGGGACGAGAGAATAAATGCACAGACTAAGGCGCAGCCTTCAACAGCACCTACGTACGGGACTCACATAAGGCATGAGTATAGCTTTACTGAGCTGGACCAGCCCCTCCAATAGCCCGGCCGCAAAGCTTTCTAAGCCAGGCAAAAACGTTGGCTACTTTTCTCTTCCCTACTTAAGCTTCCCTGTAAAACTGGGTCTTAGCCCGACCGAGGCTGTAGGAGGGAGGAAGGCGAGGGAAAACATTGCAGGGAAAATGCCCAGAGACAGTATGGCCTGGCGTGAATAAACGTAGGCACAAGCAAGACCTTGGGAGCAAACTCTTTATTCTCTGCCTGGGGGCGCTGCCCGGGGACTCTGCGGCCCTGGAGCTGCACACCTCCTCAGGACACCCTCCACAAGGCTCCCAGCTACCGCCCTCTTTAATGGCTCGGGCTGCATGGGCTCCTCCAGGAAAAGCTTTAAACGCACTGCTCTGCGCCGTGCTCCTGCCTGGGTAGGGGGCTTCGGACCCGCTGGAGGCACGGGCTGTCTTGGAAACTGCGGGCCTGTGGAGGGGAGGGTGCCTGCGGTGCTCCCTGGCCTGAGGATACGCAGAGTTTCCCACGCGGGCACCAAAGACCTTGCTGTGCCTCCGGAGGTGTCGTCCCGGGACTTCTGAAGGCCTTCTGTTGGCCGGCGAGCATCTTGCTCGGCGCCTCGGAGGAGAGATGGGAGGAGAGGACGTGAGCTCTCCTCTTTGAATTGTCCTGCTTCCTCTGAAGGCGTGACTATTGCAGGGAGGCTGAGAGGTGGCAAGACCTTCCTCGGTTGAAGCTTCTCAGAGTTTTGCTTGGACTTCCTTTCTTCCTCTAACTTCTTCCTCATCATTTCCAGAACTTCAAGGACAATGGTTTTGGCATACCCGATCAGTTCTGCATCCAGCTGCTGAACTCCGGAGATGGCTTTTCGGATGCTCTCCTTGGCAATCTCACGACTCACTCGTGAGACAGCAGCAGCGTTTGGCAGTGGTTGCAACACGGGCAGCTTTGCTCTCTTGCTTGCTTCTGGGATCTGCCCTTCCGATGCTCTGGGTGATCCTTGTCCTTCTGTCACGCCCTGAAGCTTCAGGATCTCAGAAAACTGACAGCCAAAGTCCTGTTCAAACTGAGAAGCTACCAAGGATGACAAGCTGGAGGTAACACTTTCAACAGCCTCTTTGGCCCTTTTGTCAATAGAAGACTGCGAAGATGCTCTGTCGGAAGCTGCTAGTTCCGCCTCCCTCCATCCCTCCTCTCCAGATTTGCCCGCTCGGGTGGCTCTTCCGGCAACGAGCTCTGACAGCTTCTGCCTGGCTGCTGGCCCTGGCTCAGCCGCATCAGACGTGCTGGATGCCAAATGCTCCCCAAAGCTCTCCAACACGGTCGCCACAATCTCCTGAGCCACCAGTCTGATTTCCTCCCGGCGATCCGCAGGAGAAGTGTCCCAAGGCTCTGCCCCTCTGGCACGGGCAAACAACCTTCCGCTGACCTCACGGGGAGCCCTCCTTAAGACGTGGACGGACTGATCCAGCGCCTTCACCCGCTCCAGCACTTCCTCGACCACGGTCTCAGCCACCTCTTTAAGCCCCTGGTCTCCTGCCAGCGTAGCCCGCACCAGCGTAGGCTGTATGCTGTTAGGCGCTTCTTCTCCAGCACGCGTTGGAGACTAAAATGAGGAGCAGTTGATGAGTGAATGCGTTCCTTCACCTTGGTTTGCTTTCCTCTTCCTCCTCGCAAGACCCCTGGCCCAGAGTCCCTAGCAGTCCCTAGCAATCAAGCTTGAAAAACTCCGGTTTCTCTGTCGGCCACCTGGCACACGGAGGTTTCTGGTCTCCCGCGGACAGGAGCCAAGCGCTGTGGGCACTTCTCAGAATCAAGGCGGTGCCATTTTGCTCAGAGCAAAGGGCACCGTAGCCCCCCTGGACCTCAGCACGGTGAACCAGGTGCCGCGGGCCCTGAGCTGGAAGCTAGTGGCTGCCTGGGTAGCGCTGATCGTGGCCGGAGGACAGGCCCCAGGGCACAGCGGGCCCCCGCAGGGGCTGGTACTTCCCAACGGGCTCCTTGGCTCCAGCCGCGGGAGGCGCTGGCCAGAGTTGAATAGCGGAGGGAAAGCCGTGGAAGGTACTCGACCAGGCTCTTTGCTCCAGCCTCTTCTACCACGGGTCCCAGCCGCTCTCGGGGCACTGCTGCCCTCTATCAGGGTGGCCCGTTTGCCCCTTTTCGAGGCCGAATGCCAAGAATGGGTGTTTTGAGAGCAGAAAAGGAAACGATGCTTTTTCTTGCGGCACCTGCCTGTTGTCTGCCAGCCCAAGGAAGCGTCCTTGGGACAGGAGGCAGTCTGAAAGTCCCACCGCGGGCTGCCAGCCTCATGCAAAGTGGGGAAGAAGTCGCGAGGCAAGACCAGAGCCAGGCAGCAGCCTGAAATTGTCCTCTCCCATCATTTGCTCTTTTGCAGCTTGACAGCCTGACTGCCACGGCAGAAGGAGCTTAACCCTTCACCCTGGCATAGGTACCACCCCACGCTCTCCGGAAACGCTTCCCGAGAGGCGGTTGCAGGGGATGGAGCCGGGCAACGTTTAACGGGCCCCCCGCTAATGAGAACCGGGCAACAGCAGGCTCTCCGCTAAGCTAATCAAAGACCTCCTTGAAGAGAAAACCAACCCACAAACGGCCAAGCACCGCCACTGTCAGGTTCAGCGACGCTGCATCTTTGGATGCACAAGTCTTTGGATGCAAACCAGACTTTTCCTACCAGACGCAAAACCAGCACCGTGGACCGTGCGGCCATTTAGTGCAGCTCACAGGTTCGTGCTAAACGGGCGAGTCCGTGCGCCGAAGTGGCCCCTGAGAGTGCCCAGGCACACTTGTGCCTCAGAAAGGGCTAGCGCCTCGTGTCCGAGACACACACGAAGGAAAGCGCCCGCTTCTTGGGCTCTGACAGCCACCCTCAAACGAGCACACGTCGCACACCAGCCAGGCACCACCTCCTCAGCAACCGAGCACCGCTCGCAAGCCCCGAGTGGCTGTGTACACACGCAGCACCCTCTCCCGAGGCACGGGTACCAACGCGCTGCCGCACAGCAGAGGCGGCCCCCAGCATCCACCCGGCTCCCACTCACCGGCCTCCCTTCGAGAGCGCACTCTTCGGAGGTGCTCTGCGTGCCTGGCTGTCTCCTCTTTCCCAGCTGCTGCTGCTGCTGCTGCTGTTGGCACTTGGCCTGCTGGAAGAGGCGCTGCTCTTTTTCAAGAGCCTCCAGTCTTTCAATCCGCTTCTCGATCACGGTGAGATGCCTGTCAAGAGCAAGGAAGGCAGCTGAGAAGGAGCTGCTCTGCCCATTTTGCCCAGGCCGTTTTCTGCTCAGCCACTCCCATCCTCCTCCTCCTCCGGGTTGCTTTGCTGCCCCGCAGCAGCTTCCAGCTGCCTGTCCAAGGCTCCAAACACAGACTACGCCAACGTGTTCGCAGCCGGCACCAGCTCCTTCCACCGCTGGGCTTTCTTTGTTTACTGGAACGTGAGGCTCCAGGACTTCTCTCAGGGACCACGGGCTCCCTTCAAGAGCAAGCGTTACTTGGCCTTTTCTTACCTCTGCCTCCTCTTCCTCTCTCCACCTGGCAAACTCTTTCTTTGCTCCTGCAGCAGCCACTCTCGCAGGCAAGAAACGTCAATCCGTCCCGGCAGTTCGGGGGCATCCTCTAACTTGGCCAGGTCTCGACGAAGCTTTTTCTGAAAGGTGACACCACGTTGTGGCTTGCTGTTGCCTGGACAAGCGCTCTGCCTGCTGAGGCATCCCGCGGGCCCAGGACAGCACTCTGCTTCAGCCGCGCGACGAGGGCAGAAGAGAAGTGCTTCCCTCGGGACTCTGCGTGCTTGCACGTGACTTTCCCGCCCATGCCCACCCCTGCACCCTGCGCTAGCTCAGCTCGCAGCCCTTTCCCTGCCACAACGCCCGGCCCAGCAGCACAGCCCTCACCTCTTCTGCACTGACCGCCTCCCCTCCCCGAGATGCCGCAAGTAAAGCCCCAGCCCTCGGCACCGTGCCGCTCAGAGGTGTCCACGAACGCTCTGCTTTGCCTACCTCCTCTCGCGTGAACATTTTCTCTGCCTCCAGCTTGAGCGTGGTCAGATACTGCCTGTACTCATTGAACTCCTTCAGAGTGCAAGCCACCTATGGAGAGAGGAGGGGAGAAATCCCCCAAGAACCGTCAAGCCAGCTACCTAGACTGCCTTCCCCAAAACAGCCCAAACCCAGCGGGAGGGGAGCTCCTCCTCTGCGCACCCTCCCCTCCCCTCCCTGCTGGCAGGGACCCTGACTCCCCCCCAGCCAGGGCTGAGCGCTGCTCCTCGCCCCGGCGCCAGGCCTCGCACCGGCTGCCTCCTCCACACTCAGGCGGTGCGGGGCAGCCTGAGAAGACCAGGAGTGGGAATTGCCAGCGGGACGCTGGCGCTACTTCTGCTCCCAGGGAGACCAGCCCCACAGCCCTGTGCCCTCCGCCAGCAACAGGCGGCTGCAGCAAGCGCTCCGGGAACCCCGCTTGATGAGGGCTGTTTTTATCAGCCCGACGTCCAAACCTACTTTGCCGTCACCGGTGATGTAACCCTCTCTCTTCAGCCTCCGCAGGTTGTCCTTGCGTTTGTGGTAGGCCCGCAGATGCGGGTCATGCAGGCTGTTGTATTCTGTGCTCAGCAGGCGGCAGTATGGATCTCCCAGATTGAAATAACCAGAGGGCTGGTGAAGCTGTAAGAGGGATTTTCCAGAGTAGGAAGGAGGCAGGAGAGAGCAGCAAAGAGGTGCCAAGCGGTACTTGTGGAAAGGTAAAGGTAGTTTGAAGACCAACACTCCTCTCCATCCTTCTGGAGGCACGGAGACCACCACAGCCAGACTGCAGGGCCAGGCTGCGCTGGGCCAGGCTGCGCTGGGCTGGGCTGGGGGAGAGAAGTCAAACCCCACCAGCAAAGCAGGCAACTTAGGCCACTGGGAACAACTGCAGACCTTGCCGCAACAGAAATGAACCTTCAGAGTGAAAAGTTCAAGCCCAGCGCTTCAAACGCAGCAACTGGATACTGCACTGAAAACAGTCTCCTTGGGGTTAGGCAGGCCCAAGGGGTGCGCCAGCTAACTCTGCCTCCAGGAAGTCTCCGCCTTGGGAAAAATGCCCCGCAAGCTGGAGTAGAAGGAGGACACTGCGTGCATTCCCCAAGCAGAGAAGCCCGAGCTTTTCCAAATACGCCAACAAGGCAAGCAGGAGAAGGTTGGACTCGCCCTCAAGAGTGCCCCGGAGCCTGGCTCGACATTGCTGGCTGAGCCGGAAGGGCACATTGCCCCGGCACCCGGGCACACCGCCGCCTGCTGCAGGCAGGGCCCCGGCCGCACGCCTGCACAGTGCCAGAAACCAGTCCAGAAAACTGACAAGTCCTCCTTTTTGTCTCTGCGCCAGGGAGCCAGGAGCTTCCCTCTACTCCCCAGCGCTGCCAGGTCGAAGGGCTGCAGCGCCCACTGTAGAGCAGGTGGCCACAAGGACTTCTTTGAATGACGGGGACCCCGTAAAAGAGGAGACCTTTTCTACCCCTTTCTACTTCCTTTACCTTTTCCCCCAGCTTTGTCCTGCAGAAGACAGGCTTGGAGCCGGGCTGCAGAGGGATCTTGACCCCAAGCGGGAGGTCCAGCAGCCCAGTACCTCCTTCTGCCAGTGGCTGTCTCCTGTTCCCGAGCTAGAAAGAGGGAGACACTCATGGGCACTCCTGCACGCCAGTTGCTAGAAAGGCTCTCGGAAGACTCCAACCAAGGGGAGCGCCAAGAGCGGCCCAGTCAAAAGCTGCTCTCGGCTTCCTCGCCCCCGTCCCCGCAACTCCCATCCCTTCCTCAACCCACGTCCGCGTCCTTCCACAGCAACCCCTCCCACCTGCTTAGCTGTAAGCCAGGCTGGGCACAGAGGCAGGACTCCCTGCAAACTGCCCCCGGCCCAACCACCTTTGGATCCCTCCCAGCTCCCCAGGCACGTCCCGAGGCCCCAGAGCAGCCCTGCATGTCCCAGGCTCCTGGGCTGAGCCCCCTCCATCGGCCCGTTGCTCACCTCTCCCTTCTTGCCCACTGCACTCAGCAGTGCGTCCACGTGTCGGACGCCAGCAGTGCGACGATGCTCCATGGCTCCTTCCAAGAGCTCTCCTGGAGCTGCGACCCTGCGCTGGCACCTCTCGCTCCAGAGGCACCCAGCTGCGGCCACCAGAGCCGGTCTCCCAGCGAGCGGCTATATAGAGCAATCGCACATTGTTGCATCATCACATTGCTGCGCCACCGCATTGTTGCATCGTCACATTGCCACGCCGCCGCCCGGCTGCTGCCCAGCCGCCCCGGGGCCCACCTGGAGGCCCGTCTGGACACGCATGTGGGCCACCCGCTCTCGCTGGGACCCTGCTTTGAGCAGGGGGCCTCGACTAGGTGCTGACCTGCTGCCCCTTCTTCCTCCTTGTACCTCTTCTTCACAGCTTTGGCCTTCAGAGGGCAGGGCTGGAGCTGGGCTGCCCGCGTGCTGCTGCTGCTGCTGCCGCCCTGGCTTTGGTAGACCATTTTTAGACCATTGCCCTGTCACGGGCAAAGCAGCCTCCACTCAGGAAACCGCACTGACTTGGCCCTCCCAGACCCAAACCGCCACTTGTGCCCCGTACCTCCCCCAGCTTTCACCTCTAGAGGACAGGGTGGGAGGCCACTCCAGCCAGTCTTGAGGGGAAAAGAGGGTAAAAGGAGTTCCCAGGGGCATAGAGAAAGGCCGAGGGAGGGCTCTGGGTGGCACCCAAGGGCACACGGAGGGCCGTGGTGGGTACCCAGAGCCACGCAAAGGGCTCGGGCTGGGCACCGAAAGGCACACGGAGCGCTCTGGGCCGCCCCAAAGGGCAAGCGGAGGGCCCTAGGAAGCACAGAAAGAGAAATGGAGGGCCTTGGGAGGCACCGGAAGGCCGTTTGGCGGCCCCTCGGTTGCCCCAAAAGGCCCACGCCGGTCCCTAGGGGACATGGAAAGGCAAACAGAGAGGCCTTGAGGACACAAGAGGAGAGGAGGAGTCCTCTGGGAAAGACAAAAAGCTGAAGGCCGGTCCCTTGGCGGGACACCGAAAGGCCCACCGAGGGCCCTGGCCCGCAACCCAAAGGCCCATCAGGAGGGCTTGAGGGGACGAGAGAATAAATGCACAGACTAAGGCGCAGCCTTCAACAGCACCTACGTACGGGACTCACATAAGGCATGAGTATAGCTTTACTGAGCTGGACCAGCCCCTCCAATAGCCCGGCCGCAAAGCTTTCTAAGCAAGGCAAAAACGTTGGCTACTTTTCTCTTCCCTACTTAAGCTTCCCTGTAAAACTGGGTCTTAGCCCGACCGAGGCTGTAGGAGGGAGGAAGGCGAGGGAAAACATTGCAGGGAAAATGCCCAGAGACAGTATGGCCTGGCGTGAATAAACGTAGGCACAAGCAAGACCTTGGGAGCAAACTCTTTATTCTCTGCCTGGGGGCGCTGCCCGGGGACTCTGCGGCCCTGGAGCTGCACACCTCCTCAGGACACCCTCCACAAGGCTCCCAGCTACCGCCCTCTTTAATGGCTCGGGCTGCATGGGCTCCTCCAGGAAAAGCTTTAAACGCACTGGTCTGCGCCGTGCTCCTGCCTGGGTAGGGGGCTTCGGACCCGCTGGAGGCACGGGCTGTCTTGGAAACTGCGGGCCCGTGGAGGGGAGGGTGCCTGCGGTGCTCCCTGGCCTGAGGATACGCAGAGTTTCCCACGTGGGCACCGAAGACCTTGCTGTGCCTCCGGAGGTGTCGTCCCGGGACTTCTGAAGGCCTTCTGTTGGCCGGCGAGCATCTTGCTCGGCGCCTCGGAGGAGAGATGGGAGGAGAGGACGTGAGCTCTCCTCTTTGAATTGTCCTGCTTCCTCTGAAGGCGTGACTATTGCAGGGAGGCTGAGAGGTGGCAAGACCTTCCTCGGTTGAAGCTTCTCAGAGTTTTGCTTGGACTTCCTTTCTTCCTCTAACTTCTTCCTCATCGTTTCCAGAACTTCAAGGACAATGGTTTTGGCATACCCGATCAGTTCTGCATCCAGCTGCTGAACTCTGGAGATGGCTTTTCGGATGCTCTCCTTGGCAATCTCACGACTCACTCGTGAGACAGCAGCAGCGTTTGGCAGTGGTTGCAACACGGGCAGCTTTGCTCTCTTGCTTGCTTCTGGGATCTGCCCTTCCGATGCTCTGGGTGATCCTTGTCCTTCTGTCACGCCCTGAAGCTTCAGGATCTCAGAAAACTGACAGCCAAAGTCCTGTTCAAACTGAGAAGCTACCAAGGATGACAAGCTGGAGGTAACACTTTCAACAGCCTCTTTGGCCCTTTTGTCAATAGAAGACTGCAAAGATGCTCTGTCGGAAGCTGCTAGTTCCGCCTCCCTCCATCCCTCCTCTCCAGATTTGCCCGCTCGGGTGGCTCTTCCGGCAACGAGCTCTGACAGCTTCTGCCTGGCTGCTGGCCCTGGCTCAGCCGCATCAGACGTGCTGGATGCCAAATGCTCCCCAAAGCTCTCCAACACGGTCGCCACAATCTCCTGAGCCACCAGTCTGATTTCCTCCCGGCGATCCGCAGGAGAAGTGTCCCAAGGCTCTGCCCCTCTGGCACGGGCAAACAACCTTCCGCTGACCTCACGGGGAGCCCTCCTTAAGACGTGGACGGACTGATCCAGCGCCTTCACCCGCTCCAGCACTTCCTCGACCACGGTCTCAGCCACCTCTTTAAGCCCCTGGTCTCCTGCCAGCGTAGCCCGCACCAGCGTAGGCTGTATGCTGTTAGGCGCTTCTTCTCCGGCACGCGTTGGAGACTAAAATGAGGAGCAGTTGATGAGTGAATGCGTTCCTTCACCTTGGTTTGCTTTCCTCTTCCTCCTCGCAAGACCCCTGGCCCAGAGTCCCTAGCAGTCCCTAGCAATCAAGCTTGAAAAACTCCGGTTTCTCTGTCGGCCACCTGGCACACGGAGGTTTCTGGTCTCCCGCGGACAGGAGCCAAGCGCTGTGGGCACTTCTCAGAATCAAGGCGGTGCCATTTTGCTCAGAGCAAAGGGCACCGTAGCCCCCCTGGACCTCAGCACGGTGAACCAGGTGCCGCGGGCCCTGAGCTGGAAGCTAGTGGCTGCCTGGGTAGCGCTGATCGTGGCCGGAGGACAGGCCCCAGGGCACAGCGGGCCCCCGCAGGGGCTGGTACTTCCCAACGGGCTCCTTGGCTCCAGCCGCGGGAGGCGCTGGCCAGAGTTGAATAGCGGAGGGAAAGCCGTGGAAGGTACTCGACCAGGCTCTTTGCTCCAGCCTCTTCTACCACGGGTCCCAGCCGCTCTCGGGGCACTGCTGCCCTCTATCAGGGTGGCCCGTTTCCCCTTTTCGAGGCCGAATGCCAAGAATGGGTGTTTTGAGAGCAGAAAAGGAAACGATGCTTTTTCTTGCGGCACCTGCCTGTTGTCTGCCAGCCCAAGGAAGCGTCCTTGGGACAGGAGGCAGTCTGAAAGTCCCACCGCGGGCTGCCAGCCTCATGCAAAGTGGGGAAGAAGTCGCGAGGCAAGACCAGAGCCAGGCAGCAGCCTGAAATTGTCCTCTCCCATCATTTGCTCTTTTGCAGCTTGACAGCCTGACTGCCACGGCAGAAGGAGCTTAACCCTTCACCCTGGCATAGGTACCACCCCACGCTCTCCGGAAACGCTTCCCGAGAGGCGGTTGCAGGGGATGGAGCCGGGCAACGTTTAACGGGCCCCCCGCTAATGAGAACCGGGCAACAGCAGGCTCTCCGCTAAGCTAATCAAAGACCTCCTTGAAGAGAAAACCAACCCACAAACGGCCAAGCACCGCCACTGTCAGGTTCAGCGACGCTGCATCTTTGGATGCACAAGTCTTTGGATGCAAACCAGACTTTTCCTACCAGACGCAAAACCAGCACCGTGGACCGTGCGGCCATTTAGTGCAGCTCACAGGTTCGTGCTAAACGGGCGAGTCCGTGCGCCGAAGTGGCCCCTGAGAGTGTCCAGGCACACTTGTGCCTCAGAAAGGGCTAGCGCCTCGTGTCCGAGACACACACGAAGGAAAGCGCCCGCTTCTTGGGCTCTGACAGCCACCCTCAAACGAGCACACGTCGCACACCAGCCAGGCACCACCTCCTCAGCAACCGAGCACCGCTCGCAAGCCCCGAGTGGCTGTGTACACACGCAGCACCCTCTCCCGAGGCACGGGTACCAACGCGCTGCCGCACAGCAGAGGCGGCCCCCAGCATCCACCCGGCTCCTACTCACCGGCCTCCCTTTGAGAGCGCACTCTTCGGAGGTGCTCTGCGTGCCTGGCTGTCTCCTCTTTCCCAGCTGCTGCTGCTCTTTTTCAAGAGCCTCCAGTCTTTCAATCCGCTTCTCGATCACGGTGAGATGCCTGTCAAGAGCAAGGAAGGCAGCTGAGAAGGAGCTGCTCTGCCCATTTTGCCCAGGCCGTTTTCTGCTCAGCCACTCCCATCCTCCTCCTCCTCCGGGTTGCTTTGCTGCCCCGCAGCAGCTTCCAGCTGCCCGTCCAAGGCTCCAAACACAGACTACGCCAACGTGTTCGCAGCCGGCACCGGCTCCTTCCACCGCTGGGCTTTCTTTTTTTACTGGAACGTGAGGCTCCAGGACTTCTCTCAGGGACCACGGGCTCCCTTCAAGAGCAAGCGTTACTTGGCCTTTTCTTACCTCTGCCTCCTCTTCCTCTCTCCACCTGGCAAACTCTTTCTTTGCTCCTGCAGCAGCCACTCTCGCAGGCAAGAAACGTCAATCCGTCCCGGCAGTTCGGGGGCATCCTCTAACTTGGCCAGGTCTCGACGAAGCTTTTTCTGAAAGGTGACACCACGTTGTGGCTTGCTGTTGCCTGGACAAGCGCTCTGCCTGCTGAGGCATCCCGCGGGCCCAGGACAGCACTCTGCTTCAGCCGCGCGACGAGGGCAGAAGAGAAGTGCTTCCCTCGGGACTCTGCGTGCTTGCACGTGACTTTCCCGCCCATGCCCACCCCTGCACCCTGCGCTAGCTCAGCTCGCAGCCCTTTCCCTGCCACAACGCCCGGCCCAGCAGCACAGCCCTCACCTCTTCTGCACTGACCGCCTCCCCTCCCCGAGATGCCGCAAGTAAAGCCCCAGCCCTCGGCACCGTGCCGCTCAGAGGTGTCCACGAACGCTCTGCTTTGCCTACCTCCTCTCGCGTGAACATTTTCTCTGCCTCCAGCTTGAGCGTGGTCAGATACTGCCTGTACTCATTGAACTCCTTCAGAGTGCAAGCCACCTATGGAGAGAGGAGGGGAGAAATCCCCCAAGAACCGTCAAGCCAGCTACCTAGACTGCCTTCCCCAAAACAGCCCAAACCCAGCGGGAGGGGAGCTCCTCCTCTGCGCACCCTCCCCTCCCCTCCCCTCCCCTCCCCTCCCTGCTGGCAGGGACCCTGACTCCCCCCCAGCCAGGGCTGAGCGCTGCTCCTCGCCCCGGCGCCAGGCCTCGCACCGGCTGCCTCCTCCACACTCAGGCGGTGCGGGGCAGCCTGAGAAGACCAGGAGTGGGAATTGCCAGCGGGACGCTGGCGCTACTTCTGCTCCCAGGGAGACCAGCCCCACAGCCCTGTGCCCTCCGCCAGCAACAGGCGGCTGCAGCAAGCGCTCCGGGAACCCCGCTTGATGAGGGCTGTTTTTATCAGCCCGACGTCCAAACCTACTTTGCCGTCACCGGTGATGTAACCCTCTCTCTTCAGCCTCCGCAGGTTGTCCTTGCGTTTGTGGTAGGCCCGCAGATGCGGGTCATGCAGGCTGTTGTATTCTGTGCTCAGCAGGCGGCAGTATGGATCTCCCAGATTGAAATAACCAGAGGGCTGGTGAAGCTGTAAGAGGGATTTTCCAGAGTAGGAAGGAGGCAGGAGAGAGCAGCAAAGAGGTGCCAAGCGGTACTTGTGGAAAGGTAAAGGTAGTTTGAAGACCAACACTCCTCTCCATCCTTCTGGAGGCACGGAGACCACCACAGCCAGACTGCAGGGCCAGGCTGCGCTGGGCCAGGCTGCGCTGGGCTGGGCTGGGGGAGAGAAGTCAAACCCCACCAGCAAAGCAGGCAACTTAGGCCACTGGGAACAACTGCAGACCTTGCCGCAACAGAAATGAACCTTCAGAGTGAAAAGTTCAAGCCCAGCGCTTCAAACGCAGCAACTGGATACTGCACTGAAAACAGTCTCCTTGGGGTTAGGCAGGCCCAAGGGGTGCGCCAGCTAACTCTGCCTCCAGGAAGTCTCCGCCTTGGGAAAAATGCCCCGCAAGCTGGAGTAGAAGGAGGACACTGCGTGCATTCCCCAAGCAGAGAAGCCCGAGCTTTTCCAAATACGCCAACAAGGCAAGCAGGAGAAGGTTGGACTCGCCCTCAAGAGTGCCCCGGAGCCTGGCTCGACATTGCTGGCTGAGCCGGAAGGGCACATTGCCCCGGCACCCGGGCACACCGCCGCCTGCTGCAGGCAGGGCCCCGGCCGCACGCCTGCACAGTGCCAGAAACCAGTCCAGAAAACTGACAAGTCCTCCTTTTTGTCTCTGCGCCAGGGAGCCAGGAGCTTCCCTCTACTCCCCAGCGCTGCCAGGTCGAAGGGCTGCAGCGCCCACTGTAGAGCAGGTGGCCACAAGGACTTCTTTGAATGACGGGGACCCCGTAAAAGAGGAGACCTTTTCTACCCCTTTCTACTTCCTTTACCTTTTCCCCCAGCTTTGTCCTGCAGAAGACAGGCTTGGAGCCGGGCTGCAGAGGGATCTTGACCCCAAGCGGGAGGTCCAGCAGCCCAGTACCTCCTTCTGCCAGTGGCTGTCTCCTGTTCCCGAGCTAGAAAGAGGGAGACACTCATGGGCACTCCTGCACGGCAGTTGCTAGAAAGGCTCTCGGAAGACTCCAACCAAGGGGAGCGCCAAGAGCGGCCCAGTCAAAAGCTGCTCTCGGCTTCCTCGCCCCCGTCCACGCAACTCCCATCCCTTCCTCAACCCACGTCCGCGTCCTTCCACAGCAACCCCTCCCACCTGCTTAGCTGTAAGCCAGGCTGGGCACAGAGGCAGGACTCCCTGCAAACTGCCCCCGGCCCAACCACCTTTGGATCCCTCCCAGCTCCCCGGGCACGTCCCGAGGCCCCAGAGCAGCCCTGCATGTCCCAGGCTCCTGGGCTGAGCCCCCTCCATCGGCCCGTTGCTCACCTCTCCCTTCTTGCCCACTGCACTCAGCAGTGCGTCCACGTGTCGGACGCCAGCAGTGCGACGATGCTCCATGGCTCCTTCCAAGAGCTCTCCTGGAGCTGCGACCCTGCGCTGGCACCTCTCGCTCCAGAGGCACCCAGCTGCGGCCACCAGAGCCGGTCTCCCAGCGAGCGGCTATATAGAGCAATCGCACATTGTTGCATCATCACATTGCTGCGCCACCGCATTGTTGCATCGTCACATTGCCACGCCGCCGCCCGGCTGCTGCCCAGCCGCCCCGGGGCCCACCTGGAGGCCCGTCTGGACACGCATGTGGGCCACCCGCTCTCGCTGGGACCCTGCTTTGAGCAGGGGGCCTCGACTAGGTGCTGACCTGCTGCCCCTTCTTCCTCCTTGTACCTCTTCTTCACAGCTTTGGCCTTCAGAGGGCAGGGCTGGAGCTGGGCTGCCCGCGTGCTGCTGCTGCTGCTGCCGCCCTGGCTTTGGTAGACCATTTTTAGACCATTGCCCTGTCACGGGCAAAGCAGCCTCCACTCAGGAAACCGCACTGACTTGGCCCTCCCAGACCCAAACCGCCACTTGTGCCCCGTACCTCCCCCAGCTTTCACCTCTAGAGGACAGGGTGGGAGGCCACTCCAGCCAGTCTTGAGGGGAAAAGAGGGTAAAAGGAGTTCCCAGGGGCATAGAGAAAGGCCGAGGGAGGGCTCTGGGTGGCACCCAAGGGCACACGGAGGGCCGTGGTGGGTACCCAGAGCCACGCAAAGGGCTCGGGCTGGGCACCGAAAGGCACACGGAGCGCTCTGGGCCGCCCCAAAGGGCAAGCGGAGGGCCCTAGGAAGCACAGAAAGAGAAATGGAGGGCCTTGGGAGGCACCGGAAGGCCGTTTGGCGGCCCCTCGGTTGCCCCAAAAGGCCCACGCCGGTCCCTAGGGGACATGGAAAGGCAAACAGAGAGGCCTTGAGGACACAAGAGGAGAGGAGGAGTCCTCTGGGAAAGACAAAAAGCTGAAGGCCGGTCCCTTGGCGGGACACCGAAAGGCCCACCGAGGGCCCTGGCCCGCAACCCAAAGGCCCATCAGGAGGGCTTGAGGGGACAAGAGAATAAATGCACAGACTAAGGCGCAGCCTTCAACAGCACCTACGTACGGGACTCACATAAGGCATGAGTATAGCTTTACTGAGCTGGACCAGCCCCTCCAATAGCCCGGCCGCAAAGCTTTCTAAGCCAGGCAAAAACGTTGGCTACTTTTCTCTTCCCTACTTAAGCTTCCCTGTAAAACTGGGTCTTAGCCCGACCGAGGCTGTAGGAGGGAGGAAGGCGAGGGAAAACATTGCAGGGAAAATGCCCAGAGACAGTATGGCCTGGCGTGAATAAACGTAGGCACAAGCAAGACCTTGGGAGCAAACTCTTTATTCTCTGCCTGGGGGCGCTGCCCGGGGACTCTGCGGCCCTGGAGCTGCACACCTCCTCAGGACACCCTCCACAAGGCTCCCAGCTACCGCCCTCTTTAATGGCTCGGGCTGCATGGGCTCCTCCAGGAAAAGCTTTAAACGCACTGCTCTGCGCCGTGCTCCTGCCTGGGTAGGGGGCTTCGGACCCGCTGGAGGCACGGGCTGTCTTGGAAACTGCGGGCCTGTGGAGGGGAGGGTGCCTGCGGTGCTCCCTGGCCTGAGGATACGCAGAGTTTCCCACGCGGGCACCAAAGACCTTGCTGTGCCTCCGGAGGTGTCGTCCCGGGACTTCTGAAGGCCTTCTGTTGGCCGGCGAGCATCTTGCTCGGCGCCTCGGAGGAGAGATGGGAGGAGAGGACGTGAGCTCTCCTCTTTGAATTGTCCTGCTTCCTCTGAAGGCGTGACTATTGCAGGGAGGCTGAGAGGTGGCAAGACCTTCCTCGGTTGAAGCTTCTCAGAGTTTTGCTTGGACTTCCTTTCTTCCTCTAACTTCTTCCTCATCGTTTCCAGAACTTCAAGGACAATGGTTTTGGCATACCCGATCAGTTCTGCATCCAGCTGCTGAACTCCGGAGATGGCTTTTCGGATGCTCTCCTTGGCAATCTCACGACTCACTCGTGAGACAGCAGCAGCGTTTGGCAGTGGTTGCAACACGGGCAGCTTTGCTCTCTTGCTTGCTTCTGGGATCTGCCCTTCCGATGCTCTGGGTGATCCTTGTCCTTCTGTCACGCCCTGAAGCTTCAGGATCTCAGAAAACTGACAGCCAAAGTCCTGTTCAAACTGAGAAGCTACCAAGGATGACAAGCTGGAGGTAACACTTTCAACAGCCTCTTTGGCCCTTTTGTCAATAGAAGACTGCGAAGATGCTCTGTCGGAAGCTGCTAGTTCCGCCTCCCTCCATCCCTCCTCTCCAGATTTGCCCGCTCGGGTGGCTCTTCCGGCAACGAGCTCTGACAGCTTCTGCCTGGCTGCTGGCCCTGGCTCAGCCGCATCAGACGTGCTGGATGCCAAATGCTCCCCAAAGCTCTCCAACACGGTCGCCACAATCTCCTGAGCCACCAGTCTGATTTCCTCCCGGCGATCCGCAGGAGAAGTGTCCCAAGGCTCTGCCCCTCTGGCACGGGCAAACAACCTTCCGCTGACCTCACGGGGAGCCCTCCTTAAGACGTGGATGGACTGATCCAGCGCCTTCACCCGCTCCAGCACTTCCTCGACCACGGTCTCAGCCACCTCTTTAAGCCCCTGGTCTCCTGCCAGCGTAGCCCGCACCAGCGTAGGCTGTATGCTGTTAGGCGCTTCTTCTCCAGCACGCGTTGGAGACTAAAATGAGGAGCAGTTGATGAGTGAATGCGTTCCTTCACCTTGGTTTGCTTTCCTCTTCCTCCTCGCAAGACCCCTGGCCCAGAGTCCCTAGCAGTCCCTAGCAATCAAGCTTGAAAAACTCCGGTTTCTCTGTCGGCCACCTGGCACACGGAGGTTTCTGGTCTCCCGCGGACAGGAGCCAAGCGCTGTGGGCACTTCTCAGAATCAAGGCGGTGCCATTTTGCTCAGAGCAAAGGGCACCGTAGCCCCCCTGGACCTCAGCACGGTGAACCAGGTGCCGCGGGCCCTGAGCTGGAAGCTAGTGGCTGCCTGGGTAGCGCTGATCGTGGCCGGAGGACAGGCCCCAGGGCACAGCGGGCCCCCGCAGGGGCTGGTACTTCCCAACGGGCTCCTTGGCTCCAGCCGCGGGAGGCGCTGGCCAGAGTTGAATAGCGGAGGGAAAGCCGTGGAAGGTACTCGACCAGGCTCTTTGCTCCAGCCTCTTCTACCACGGGTCCCAGCCGCTCTCGGGGCACTGCTGCCCTCTATCAGGGTGGCCCGTTTGCCCCTTTTCGAGGCCGAATGCCAAGAATGGGTGTTTTGAGAGCAGAAAAGGAAACGATGCTTTTTCTTGCGGCACCTGCCTGTTGTCTGCCAGCCCAAGGAAGCGTCCTTGGGACAGGAGGCAGTCTGAAAGTCCCACCGCGGGCTGCCAGCCTCATGCAAAGTGGGGAAGAAGTCGCGAGGCAAGACCAGAGCCAGGCAGCAGCCTGAAATTGTCCTCTCCCATCATTTGCTCTTTTGCAGCTTGACAGCCTGACTGCCACGGCAGAAGGAGCTTAACCCTTCACCCTGGCATAGGTACCACCCCACGCTCTCCGGAAACGCTTCCCGAGAGGCGGTTGCAGGGGATGGAGCCGGGCAACGTTTAACGGGCCCCCCGCTAATGAGAACCGGGCAACAGCAGGCTCTCCGCTAAGCTAATCAAAGACCTCCTTGAAGAGAAAACCAACCCACAAACGGCCAAGCACCGCCACTGTCAGGTTCAGCGACGCTGCATCTTTGGATGCACAAGTCTTTGGATGCAAACCAGACTTTTCCTACCAGACGCAAAACCAGCACCGTGGACCGTGCGGCCATTTAGTGCAGCTCACAGGTTCGTGCTAAACGGGCGAGTCCGTGCGCCGAAGTGGCCCCTGAGAGTGCCCAGGCACACTTGTGCCTCAGAAAGGGCTAGCGCCTCGTGTCCGAGACACACACGAAGGAAAGCGCCCGCTTCTTGGGCTCTGACAGCCACCCTCAAACGAGCACACGTCGCACACCAGCCAGGCACCACCTCCTCAGCAACCGAGCACCGCTCGCAAGCCCCGAGTGGCTGTGTACACACGCAGCACCCTCTCCCGAGGCACGGGTACCAACGCGCTGCCGCACAGCAGAGGCGGCCCCCAGCATCCACCCGGCTCCCACTCACCGGCCTCCCTTCGAGAGCGCACTCTTCGGAGGTGCTCTGCGTGCCTGGCTGTCTCCTCTTTCCCAGCTGCTGCTGCTGCTGCTGCTGTTGGCACTTGGCCTGCTGGAAGAGGCGCTGCTCTTTTTCAAGAGCCTCCAGTCTTTCAATCCGCTTCTCGATCACGGTGAGATGCCTGTCAAGAGCAAGGAAGGCAGCTGAGAAGGAGCTGCTCTGCCCATTTTGCCCAGGCCGTTTTCTGCTCAGCCACTCCCATCCTCCTCCTCCTCCGGGTTGCTTTGCTGCCCCGCAGCAGCTTCCAGCTGCCTGTCCAAGGCTCCAAACACAGACTACGCCAACGTGTTCGCAGCCGGCACCAGCTCCTTCCACCGCTGGGCTTTCTTTGTTTACTGGAACGTGAGGCTCCAGGACTTCTCTCAGGGACCACGGGCTCCCTTCAAGAGCAAGCGTTACTTGGCCTTTTCTTACCTCTGCCTCCTCTTCCTCTCTCCACCTGGCAAACTCTTTCTTTGCTCCTGCAGCAGCCACTCTCGCAGGCAAGAAACGTCAATCCGTCCCGGCAGTTCGGGGGCATCCTCTAACTTGGCCAGGTCTCGACGAAGCTTTTTCTGAAAGGTGACACCACGTTGTGGCTTGCTGTTGCCTGGACAAGCGCTCTGCCTGCTGAGGCATCCCGCGGGCCCAGGACAGCACTCTGCTTCAGCCGCGCGACGAGGGCAGAAGAGAAGTGCTTCCCTCGGGACTCTGCGTGCTTGCACGTGACTTTCCCGCCCATGCCCACCCCTGCACCCTGCGCTAGCTCAGCTCGCAGCCCTTTCCCTGCCACAACGCCCGGCCCAGCAGCACAGCCCTCACCTCTTCTGCACTGAACGCCTCCCCTCCCCGAGATGCCGCAAGTAAAGCCCCAGCCCTCGGCACCGTGCCGCTCAGAGGTGTCCACGAACGCTCTGCTTTGCCTACCTCCTCTCGCGTGAACATTTTCTCTGCCTCCAGCTTGAGCGTGGTCAGATACTGCCTGTACTCATTGAACTCCTTCAGAGTGCAAGCCACCTATGGAGAGAGGAGGGGAGAAATCCCCCAAGAACCGTCAAGCCAGCTACCTAGACTGCCTTCCCCAAAACAGCCCAAACCCAGCGGGAGGGGAGCTCCTCCTCTGCGCACCCTCCCCTCCCCTCCCCTCCCCTCCCCTCCCCGCTGGCGGGGACCCTGACTCCCCCCCAGCCAGGGCTGAGCGCTGCTCCTCGCCCCGGCGCCAGGCCTCGCACCGGCTGCCTCCTCCACACTCAGGCGGTGCGGGGCAGCCTGAGAAGACCAGGAGTGGGAATTGCCAGCGGGACGCTGGCGCTACTTCTGCTCCCAGGGAGACCAGCCCCACAGCCCTGTGCCCTCCGCCAGCAACAGGCGGCTGCAGCAAGCGCTCCGGGAACCCCGCTTGATGAGGGCTGTTTTTATCAGCCCGACGTCCAAACCTACTTTGCCGTCACCGGTGACGTAACCCTCTCTCTTCAGCCTCCGCAGGTTGTCCTTGCGTTTGTGGTAGGCCCGCAGATGCGGGTCATGCAGGCTGTTGTATTCTGTGCTCAGCAGGCGGCAGTATGGATCTCCCAGATTGAAATAACCAGAGGGCTGGTGAAGCTGTAAGAGGGATTTTCCAGAGTAGGAAGGAGGCAGGAGAGAGCAGCAAAGAGGTGCCAAGCGGTACTTGTGGAAAGGTAAAGGTAGTTTGAAGACCAACACTCCTCTCCATCCTTCTGGAGGCACGGAGACCACCACAGCCAGACTGCAGGGCCAGGCTGCGCTGGGCCAGGCTGCGCTGGGCCAGGCTGCGCTGGGCTGGGCTGGGGGAGAGAAGTCAAACCCCACCAGCAAAGCAGGCAACTTAGGCCACTGGGAACAACTGCAGACCTTGCCGCAACAGAAATGAACCTTCAGAGTGAAAAGTTCAAGCCCAGTGCTTCAAACGCAGCAACTGGATACTGCACTGAAAACAGTCTCCTTGGGGTTAGGCAGGCCCAAGGGGTGCACCAGCTAACTCTGCCTCCAGGAAGTCTCCGCCTTGGGAAAAATGCCCCGCAAGCTGGAGTAGAAGGAGGACACTGCGTGCATTCCCCAAGCAGAGAAGCCCGAGCTTTTCCAAATACGCCAACAAGGCAAGCAGGAGAAGGTTGGACTCGCCCTCAAGAGTGCCCCGGAGCCTGGCTCGACATTGCTGGCTGAGCCGGAAGGGCACATTGCCCCGGCACCCGGGCACACCGCCGCCTGCTGCAGGCAGGGCCCCGGCCGCACGCCTGCACAGTGCCAGAAACCAGTCCAGAAAACTGACAAGTCCTCCTTTTTGTCTCTGCGCCAGGGAGCCAGGAGCTTCCCTCTACTCCCCAGCGCTGCCAGGTCGAAGGGCTGCAGCGCCCACTGTAGAGCAGGTGGCCACAAGGACTTCTTTGAATGACGGGGACCCCGTAAAAGAGGAGACCTTTTCTACCCCTTTCTACTTCCTTTACCTTTTCCCCCAGCTTTGTCCTGCAGAAGACAGGCTTGGAGCCGGGCTGCAGAGGGATCTTGACCCCAAGCGGGAGGTCCAGCAGCCCAGTACCTCCTTCTGCCAGTGGCTGTCTCCTGTTCCCGAGCTAGAAAGAGGGAGACACTCATGGGCACTCCTGCACGCCAGTTGCTAGAAAGGCTCTCGGAAGACTCCAACCAAGGGGAGCGCCAAGAGCGGCCCAGTCAAAAGCTGCTCTCGGCTTCCTCGCCCCCGTCCACGCAACTCCCATCCCTTCCTCAACCCACGTCCGCGTCCTTCCACAGCAACCCCTCCCACCTGCTTAGCTGTAAGCCAGGCTGGGCACAGAGGCAGGACTCCCTGCAAACTGCCCCCGGCCCAACCACCTTTGGATCCCTCCCAGCTCCCCGGGCACGTCCCGAGGCCCCAGAGCAGCCCTGCATGTCCCAGGCTCCTGGGCTGAGCCCCCTCCATCGGCCCGTTGCTCACCTCTCCCTTCTTGCCCACTGCACTCAGCAGTGCGTCCACGTGTCGGACGCCAGCAGTGCGACGATGCTCCATGGCTCCTTCCAAGAGCTCTCCTGGAGCTGCGACCCTGCGCTGGCACCTCTCGCTCCAGAGGCACCCAGCTGCGGCCACCAGAGCCGGTCTCCCAGCGAGCGGCTATATAGAGCAATCGCACATTGTTGCATCATCACATTGCTGCGCCACCGCATTGTTGCATCGTCACATTGCCACGCCGCCGCCCGGCTGCTGCCCAGCCGCCCCGGGGCCCACCTGGAGGCCCGTCTGGACACGCATGTGGGCCACCCGCTCTCGCTGGGACCCTGCTTTGAGCAGGGGGCCTCGACTAGGTGCTGACCTGCTGCCCCTTCTTCCTCCTTGTACCTCTTCTTCACAGCTTTGGCCTTCAGAGGGCAGGGCTGGAGCTGGGCTGCCCGCGTGCTGCTGCTGCTGCTGCCGCCCTGGCTTTGGTAGACCATTTTTAGACCATTGCCCTGTCACGGGCAAAGCAGCCTCCACTCAGGAAACCGCACTGACTTGGCCCTCCCAGACCCAAACCGCCACTTGTGCCCCGTACCTCCCCCAGCTTTCACCTCTAGAGGACAGGGTGGGAGGCCACTCCAGCCAGTCTTGAGGGGAAAAGAGGGTAAAAGGAGTTCCCAGGGGCATAGAGAAAGGCCGAGGGAGGGCTCTGGGTGGCACCCAAGGGCACACGGAGGGCCGTGGTGGGTACCCAGAGCCACGCAAAGGGCTCGGGCTGGGCACCGAAAGGCACACGGAGCGCTCTGGGCCGCCCCAAAGGGCAAGCGGAGGGCCCTAGGAAGCACAGAAAGAGAAATGGAGGGCCTTGGGAGGCACCGGAAGGCCGTTTGGCAGCCCCTCGGTTGCCCCAAAAGGCCCACGCCGGTCCCTAGGGGACATGGAAAGGCAAACAGAGAGGCCTTGAGGACACAAGAGGAGAGGAGGAGTCCTCTGGGAAAGACAAAAAGCTGAAGGCCGGTCCCTTGGCGGGACACCGAAAGGCCCACCGAGGGCCCTGGCCCGCAACCCAAAGGCCCATCAGGAGGGCTTGAGGGGACGAGAGAATAAATGCACAGACTAAGGCGCAGCCTTCAACAGCACCTACGTACGGGACTCACATAAGGCATGAGTATAGCTTTACTGAGCTGGACCAGCCCCTCCAATAGCCCGGCCGCAAAGCTTTCTAAGCAAGGCAAAAACGTTGGCTACTTTTCTCTTCCCTACTTAAGCTTCCCTGTAAAACTGGGTCTTAGCCCGACCGAGGCTGTAGGAGGGAGGAAGGCGAGGGAAAACATTGCAGGGAAAATGCCCAGACACAGTATGGCCTGGCGTGAATAAACGTAGGCACAAGCAAGACCTTGGGAGCAAACTCTTTATTCTCTGCCTGGGGGCGCTGCCCGGGGACTCTGCGGCCCTGGAGCTGCACACCTCCTCAGGACACCCTCCACAAGGCTCCCAGCTACCGCCCTCTTTAATGGCTCGGGCTGCATGGGCTCCTCCAGGAAAAGCTTTAAACGCACTGCTCTGCGCCGTGCTCCTGCCTGGGTAGGGGGCTTCGGACCCGCTGGAGGCACGGGCTGTCTTGGAAACTGCGGGCCCGTGGAGGGGAGGGTGCCTGCGGTGCTCCCTGGCCTGAGGATACGCAGAGTTTCCCACGCGGGCACCGAAGACCTTGCTGTGCCTCCGGAGGTGTCGTCCCGGGACTTCTGAAGGCCTTCTGTTGGCCGGCGAGCATCTTGCTCAGCGCCTCGGAGGAGAGATGGGAGGAGAGGACGTGAGCTCTCCTCTTTGAATTGTCCTGCTTCCTCTGAAGGCGTGACTATTGCAGGGAGGCTGAGAGGTGGCAAGACCTTCCTCGGTTGAAGCTTCTCAGAGTTTTGCTTGGACTTCCTTTCTTCCTCTAACTTCTTCCTCATCGTTTCCAGAACTTCAAGGACAATGGTTTTGGCATACCCGATCAGTTCTGCATCCAGCTGCTGAACTCCAGAGATGGCTTTTCGGATGCTCTCCTTGGCAATCTCACGACTCACTCGTGAGACAGCAGCAGCGTTTGGCAGTGGTTGCAACACGGGCAGCTTTGCTCTCTTGCTTGCTTCTGGGATCTGCCCTTCCGATGCTCTGGGTGATCCTTGTCCTTCTGTCACGCCCTGAAGCTTCAGGATCTCAGAAAACTGACAGCCAAAGTCCTGTTCAAACTGAGAAGCTACCAAGGATGACAAGCTGGAGGTAACACTTTCAACAGCCTCTTTGGCCCTTTTGTCAATAGAAGACTGCGAAGATGCTCTGTCGGAAGCTGCTAGTTCCGCCTCCCTCCATCCCTCCTCTCCAGATTTGCCCGCTCGGGTGGCTCTTCCGGCAACGAGCTCTGACAGCTTCTGCCTGGCTGCTGGCCCTGGCTCAGCCGCATCAGACGTGCTGGATGCCAAATGCTCCCCAAAGCTCTCCAACACGGTCGCCACAATCTCCTGAGCCACCAGTCTGATTTCGTCCCGGTGATCCGCAGGAGAATTGTCCCAAGGCTCTGCCCCTCTGGCACGGGCAAACAGCCTTCCGCTGACCTCACGGGGAGCCCTCCTTAAGACGTGGACGGACTGATCCAGCGCCTTCACCCGCTCCAGCACTTCCTCGACCACGGTCTCAGCCACCTCTTTAAGCCCCTGGTCTCCTGCCAGCGTAGCCCGCACCAGCGTAGGCTGTATGCTGTTAGGCGCTTCTTCTCCGGCACGCGTTGGAGACTAAAATGAGGAGCAGTTGATGAGTGAATGCGTTCCTTCACCTTGGTTTGCTTTCCTCTTCCTCCTCACAAGACCCCTGGCCCAGAGTCCCTAGCAGTCCCTAGCAATCAAGCTTGAAAAACTCCGGTTTCTCTGTCGGCCACCTGGCACACGGAGGTTTCTGGTCTCCCGCGGACAGGAGCCAAGCGCTGTGGGCACTTCTCAGAATCAAGGCGGTGCCATTTTGCTCAGAGCAAAGGGCACCGTAGCCCCCCTGGACCTCAGCACGGTGAACCAGGTGCCGCGGGCCCTGAGCTGGAAGCTAGTGGCTGCCTGGGTAGCGCTGATCGTGGCCGGAGGACAGGCCCCAGGGCACAGCGGGCCCCCGCAGGGGCTGGTACTTCCCAACGGGCTCCTTGGCTCCAGCCGCGGGAGGCGCTGGCCAGACTTGAATAGCGGAGGGAAAGCCGTGGAAGGTACTCGACCAGGCTCTTTGCTCCAGCCTCTTCTACCACGGGTCCCAGCCGCTCTCGGGGCACTGCTGCCCTCTATCAGGGTGGCCCGTTTGCCCCTTTTCGAGGCCGAATGCCAAGAATGGGTGTTTTGAGAGCAGAAAAGGAAACGATGCTTTTTCTTGCGGCACCTGCCTGTTGTCTGCCAGCCCAAGGAAGTGTCCTTGGGACAGGAGGCAGTCTGAAAGTCCACCGCGGGCTGCCAGCCTCATGCAAAGTGGGGAAGAAGTCGCGAGGCAAGACCAGAGCCAGGCAGCAGCCTGAAATTGTCCTCTCCCATCATTTGCTCTTTTGCAGCTTGACAGCCTGACTGCCACGGCAGAAGGAGCTTAACCCTTCACCCTGGCATAGGTACCACCCCACGCTCTCCGGAAACGCTTCCCGAGAGGCGGTTGCAGGGGATGGAGCCGGGCAACGTTTAACGGGCCCCCCGCTAATGAGAACCGGGCAACAGCAGGCTCTCCGCTAAGCTAATCAAAGACCTCCTTGAAGAGAAAACCAACCCACAAACGGCCAAGCACCGCCACTGTCAGGTTCAGCGACGCTGCATCTTTGGATGCACAAGTCTTTGGATGCAAACCAGACTTTTCCTACCAGATGCAAAACCAGTACCGTGGACCGTGCGGCCATTTAGTGCAGCTCACAGGTTCGTGCTAAACGGGCGAGTCCGTGCGCCGAAGTGGCCCCTGAGAGTGCCCAGGCACACTTGTGCCTCAGAAAGGGCTAGCGCCTCGTGTCCGAGACACACACGAAGGAAAGCGCCCGCTTCTTGGGCTCTGACAGCCACCCTCAAACGAGCACACGTCGCACACCAGCCAGGCACCACCTCCTCAGCAACCGAGCACCGCTCGCAAGCCCCGAGTGGCTGTGTACACACGCAGCACCCTCTCCCGAGGCATGGGTACCAACGCGCTGCCGCACAGCAGAGGCGGCCCCCAGCATCCACCCGGCTCCCACTCACCGGCCTCCCTTCGAGAGCGCACTCTTCGGAGGTGCTCTGCGTGCCTGGCTGTCTCCTCTTTCCCAGCTGCTGCTGCTGCTGCTGCTGTTGGCACTTGGCCTGCTGGAAGAGGCGCTGCTCTTTTTCAAGAGCCTCCAGTCTTTCAATCCGCTTCTCGATCACGGTGAGATGCCTGTCAAGAGCAAGGAAGGCAGCTGAGAAGGAGCTGCTCTGCCCATTTTGCCCAGGCCGTTTTCTGCTCAGCCACTCCCATCCTCCTCCTCCTCCGGGTTGCTTTGCTGCCCCGCAGCAGCTTCCAGCTGCCTGTCCAAGGCTCCAAACACAGACTACGCCAACGTGTTCGCAGCCGGCACCGGCTCCTTCCACCGCTGGGCTTTCTTTGTTTACTGGAACGTGAGGCTCCAGGACTTCTCTCAGGGACCACGGGCTCCCTTCAAGAGCAAGCGTTACTTGGCCTTTTCTTACCTCTGCCTCCTCTTCCTCTCTCCACCTGGCAAACTCTTTCTTTGCTCCTGCAGCAGCCACTCTCGCAGGCAAGAAACGTCAATCCGTCCTGGCAGTTCGGGGGCATCCTCTAACTTGGCCAGGTCTCGACGAAGCTTTTTCTGAAAGGTGACACCACGTTGTGGCTTGCTGTTGCCTGGACAAGCGCTCTGCCTGCTGAGGCATCCCGCGGGCCCAGGACAGCACTCTGCTTCAGCCGCGCGACGAGGGCAGAAGAGAAGTGCTTCCCTCGGGACTCTGCGTGCTTGCACGTGACTTTCCCGCCCATGCCCACCCCTGCACCCTGCGCTAGCTCAGCTCGCAGCCCTTTCCCTGCCACAACGCCCGGCCCAGCAGCACAGCCCTCACCTCTTCTGCACTGAACGCCTCCCCTCCCCGAGATGCCGCAAGTAAAGCCCCAGCCCTCGGCACCGTGCCGCTCAGAGGTGTCCACGAACGCTCTGCTTTGCCTACCTCCTCTCGCGTGAACATTTTCTCTGCCTCCAGCTTGAGCGTGGTCAGATACTGCCTGTACTCATTGAACTCCTTCAGAGTGCAAGCCACCTATGGAGAGAGGAGGGGAGAAATCCCCCAAGAACCGTCAAGCCAGCTACCTAGACTGCCTTCCCCAAAACAGCCCAAACCCAGCGGGAGGGGAGCTCCTCCTCTGCGCACCCTCCCCTCCCCTCCCCTCCCCTCCCCTCCACTCCCTGCTGGCAGGGACCCTGACTCCCCCCCAGCCAGGGCTGAGCGCTGCTCCTCGCCCCGGCGCCAGGCCTCGCACCGGCTGCCTCCTCCACACTCAGGCGGTGCGGGGCAGCCTGAGAAGACCAGGAGTGGGAATTGCCAGCGGGACGCTGGCGCTACTTCTGCTCCCAGGGAGACCAGCCCCACAGCCCTGTGCCCTCCGCCAGCAACAGGCGGCTGCAGCAAGCGCTCCGGGAACCCCGCTTGATGAGGGCTGTTTTTATCAGCCCGACGTCCAAACCTACTTTGCCGTCACCGGTGACGTAACCCTCTCTCTTCAGCCTCCGCAGGTTGTCCTTGCGTTTGTGGTAGGCCCGCAGATGCGGGTCATGCAGGCTGTTGTATTCTGTGCTCAGCAGGCGGCAGTATGGATCTCCCAGATTGAAATAACCAGAGGGCTGGTGAAGCTGTAAGAGGGATTTTCCAGAGTAGGAAGGAGGCAGGAGAGAGCAGCAAAGAGGTGCCAAGCGGTACTTGTGGAAAGGTAAAGGTAGTTTGAAGACCAACACTCCTCTCCATCCTTCTGGAGGCACGGAGACCACCACAGCCAGACTGCAGGGCCAGGCTGCGCTGGGCCAGGCTGCGCTGGGCTGGGCTGGGGGAGAGAAGTCAAACCCCACCAGCAAAGCAGGCAACTTAGGCCACTGGGAACAACTGCAGACCTTGCCGCAACAGAAATGAACCTTCAGAGTGAAAAGTTCAAGCCCAGTGCTTCAAACGCAGCAACTGGATACTGCACTGAAAACAGTCTCCTTGGGGTTAGGCAGGCCCAAGGGGTGCACCAGCTAACTCTGCCTCCAGGAAGTCTCCGCCTTGGGAAAAATGCCCCGCAAGCTGGAGTAGAAGGAGGACACTGCGTGCATTCCCCAAGCAGAGAAGCCCGAGCTTTTCCAAATACGCCAACAAGGCAAGCAGGAGAAGGTTGGACTCGCCCTCAAGAGTGCCCCGGAGCCTGGCTCGACATTGCTGGCTGAGCCGGAAGGGCACATTGCCCCGGCACCCGGGCACACCGCCGCCTGCTGCAGGCAGGGCCCCGGCCGCACGCCTGCACAGTGCCAGAAACCAGTCCAGAAAACTGACAAGTCCTCCTTTTTGTCTCTGCGCCAGGGAGCCAGGAGCTTCCCTCTACTCCCCAGCGCTGCCAGGTCGAAGGGCTGCAGCGCCCACTGTAGAGCAGGTGGCCACAAGGACTTCTTTGAATGACGGGGACCCCGTAAAAGAGGAGACCTTTTCTACCCCTTTCTACTTCCTTTACCTTTTCCCCCAGCTTTGTCCTGCAGAAGACAGGCTTGGAGCCAGGCTGCAGAGGGATCTTGACCCCAAGCGGGAGGTCCAGCAGCCCAGTACCTCCTTCTGCCAGTGGCTGTCTCCTGTTCCCGAGCTAGAAAGAGGGAGACACTCATGGGCACTCCTGCACGCCAGTTGCTAGAAAGGCTCTCGGAAGACTCCAACCAAGGGGAGCGCCAAGAGCGGCCCAGTCAAAAGCTGCTCTCGGCTTCCTCGCCCCCGTCCACGCAACTCCCATCCCTTCCTCAACCCACGTCCGCGTCCTTCCACAGCAACCCCTCCCACCTGCTTAGCTGTAAGCCAGGCTGGGCACAGAGGCAGGACTCCCTGCAAACTGCCCCCGGCCCAACCACCTTTGGATCCCTCCCAGCTCCCCGGGCACGTCCCGAGGCCCCAGAGCAGCCCTGCATGTCCCAGGCTCCTGGGCTGAGCCCCCTCCATCGGCCCGTTGCTCACCTCTCCCTTCTTGCCCACTGCACTCAGCAGTGCGTCCACGTGTCGGACGCCAGCAGTGCGACGATGCTCCATGGCTCCTTCCAAGAGCTCTCCTGGAGCTGCGACCCTGCGCTGGCACCTCTCGCTCCAGAGGCACCCAGCTGCGGCCACCAGAGCCGGTCTCCCAGCGAGCGGCTATATAGAGCAATCGCACATTGTTGCATCATCACATTGCTGCGCCACCGCATTGTTGCATCGTCACATTGCCACGCCGCCGCCCGGCTGCTGCCCAGCCGCCCCGGGGCCCACCTGGAGGCCCGTCTGGACACGCATGTGGGCCACCCGCTCTCGCTGGGACCCTGCTTTGAGCAGGGGGCCTCGACTAGGTGCTGACCTGCTGCCCCTTCTTCCTCCTTGTACCTCTTCTTCACAGCTTTGGCCTTCAGAGGGCAGGGCTGGAGCTGGGCTGCCCGCGTGCTGCTGCTGCTGCTGCCGCCCTGGCTTTGGTAGACCATTTTTAGACCATTGCCCTGTCACGGGCAAAGCAGCCTCCACTCAGGAAACCGCACTGACTTGGCCCTCCCAGACCCAAACCGCCACTTGTGCCCCGTACCTCCCCCAGCTTTCACCTCTAGAGGACAGGGTGGGAGGCCACTCCAGCCAGTCTTGAGGGGAAAAGAGGGTAAAAGGAGTTCCCAGGGGCATAGAGAAAGGCCGAGGGAGGGCTCTGGGTGGCACCCAAGGGCACACGGAGGGCCGTGGTGGGTACCCAGAGCCACGCAAAGGGCTCGGGCTGGGCACCGAAAGGCACACGGAGCGCTCTGGGCCGCCCCAAAGGGCAAGCGGAGGGCCCTAGGAAGCACAGAAAGAGAAATGGAGGGCCTTGGGAGGCACCGGAAGGCCGTTTGGCAGCCCCTCGGTTGCCCCAAAAGGCCCACGCCGGTCCCTAGGGGACATGGAAAGGCAAACAGAGAGGCCTTGAGGACACAAGAGGAGAGGAGGAGTCCTCTGGGAAAGACAAAAAGCTGAAGGCCGGTCCCTTGGCGGGACACCGAAAGGCCCACCGAGGGCCCTGGCCCGCAACCCAAAGGCCCATCAGGAGGGCTTGAGGGGACGAGAGAATAAATGCACAGACTAAGGCGCAGCCTTCAACAGCACCTACGTACGGGACTCACATAAGGCATGAGTATAGCTTTACTGAGCTGGACCAGCCCCTCCAATAGCCCGGCCGCAAAGCTTTCTAAGCAAGGCAAAAACGTTGGCTACTTTTCTCTTCCCTACTTAAGCTTCCCTGTAAAACTGGGTCTTAGCCCGACCGAGGCTGTAGGAGGGAGGAAGGCGAGGGAAAACATTGCAGGGAAAATGCCCAGACACAGTATGGCCTGGCGTGAATAAACGTAGGCACAAGCAAGACCTTGGGAGCAAACTCTTTATTCTCTGCCTGGGGGCGCTGCCCGGGGACTCTGCGGCCCTGGAGCTGCACACCTCCTCAGGACACCCTCCACAAGGCTCCCAGCTACCGCCCTCTTTAATGGCTCGGGCTGCATGGGCTCCTCCAGGAAAAGCTTTAAACGCACTGCTCTGCGCCGTGCTCCTGCCTGGGTAGGGGGCTTCGGACCCGCTGGAGGCACGGGCTGTCTTGGAAACTGCGGGCCCGTGGAGGGGAGGGTGCCTGCGGTGCTCCCTGGCCTGAGGATACGCAGAGTTTCCCACGCGGGCACCGAAGACCTTGCTGTGCCTCCGGAGGTGTCGTCCCGGGACTTCTGAAGGCCTTCTGTTGGCCGGCGAGCATCTTGCTCAGCGCCTCGGAGGAGAGATGGGAGGAGAGGACGTGAGCTCTCCTCTTTGAATTGTCCTGCTTCCTCTGAAGGCGTGACTATTGCAGGGAGGCTGAGAGGTGGCAAGACCTTCCTCGGTTGAAGCTTCTCAGAGTTTTGCTTGGACTTCCTTTCTTCCTCTAACTTCTTCCTCATCGTTTCCAGAACTTCAAGGACAATGGTTTTGGCATACCCGATCAGTTCTGCATCCAGCTGCTGAACTCCGGAGATGGCTTTTCGGATGCTCTCCTTGGCAATCTCACGACTCACTCGTGAGACAGCAGCAGCGTTTGGCAGTGGTTGCAACACGGGCAGCTTTGCTCTCTTGCTTGCTTCTGGGATCTGCCCTTCCGATGCTCTGGGTGATCCTTGTCCTTCTGTCACGCCCTGAAGCTTCAGGATCTCAGAAAACTGACAGCCAAAGTCCTGTTCAAACTGAGAAGCTACCAAGGATGACAAGCTGGAGGTAACACTTTCAACAGCCTCTTTGGCCCTTTTGTCAATAGAAGACTGCGAAGATGCTCTGTCGGAAGCTGCTAGTTCCGCCTCCCTCCATCCCTCCTCTCCAGATTTGCCCGCTCGGGTGGCTCTTCCGGCAACGAGCTCTGACAGCTTCTGCCTGGCTGCTGGCCCTGGCTCAGCCGCATCAGACGTGCTGGATGCCAAATGCTCCCCAAAGCTCTCCAACACGGTCGCCACAATCTCCTGAGCCACCAGTCTGATTTCGTCCCGGTGATCCGCAGGAGAATTGTCCCAAGGCTCTGCCCCTCTGGCACGGGCAAACAGCCTTCCGCTGACCTCACGGGGAGCCCTCCTTAAGACGTGGACGGACTGATCCAGCGCCTTCACCCGCTCCAGCACTTCCTCGACCACGGTCTCAGCCACCTCTTTAAGCCCCTGGTCTCCTGCCAGCGTAGCCCGCACCAGCGTAGGCTGTATGCTGTTAGGCGCTTCTTCTCCGGCACGCGTTGGAGACTAAAATGAGGAGCAGTTGATGAGTGAATGCGTTCCTTCACCTTGGTTTGCTTTCCTCTTCCTCCTCGCAAGACCCCTGGCCCAGAGTCCCTAGCAGTCCCTAGCAATCAAGCTTGAAAAACTCCGGTTTCTCTGTCGGCCACCTGGCACACGGAGGTTTCTGGTCTCCCGCGGACAGGAGCCAAGCGCTGTGGGCACTTCTCAGAATCAAGGCGGTGCCATTTTGCTCAGAGCAAAGGGCACCGTAGCCCCCCTGGACCTCAGCACGGTGAACCAGGTGCCGCGGGCCCTGAGCTGGAAGCTAGTGGCTGCCTGGGTAGCGCTGATCGTGGCCGGAGGACAGGCCCCAGGGCACAGCGGGCCCCCGCAGGGGCTGGTACTTCCCAACGGGCTCCTTGGCTCCAGCCGCGGGAGGCGCTGGCCAGACTTGAATAGCGGAGGGAAAGCCGTGGAAGGTACTCGACCAGGCTCTTTGCTCCAGCCTCTTCTACCACGGGTCCCAGCCGCTCTCGGGGCACTGCTGCCCTCTATCAGGGTGGCCCGTTTGCCCCTTTTCGAGGCCGAATGCCAAGAATGGGTGTTTTGAGAGCAGAAAAGGAAACGATGCTTTTTCTTGCGGCACCTGCCTGTTGTCTGCCAGCCCAAGGAAGTGTCCTTGGGACAGGAGGCAGTCTGAAAGTCCCACCGCGGGCTGCCAGCCTCATGCAAAGTGGGGAAGAAGTCGCGAGGCAAGACCAGAGCCAGGCAGCAGCCTGAAATTGTCCTCTCCCATCATTTGCTCTTTTGCAGCTTGACAGCCTGACTGCCACGGCAGAAGGAGCTTAACCCTTCACCCTGGCATAGGTACCACCCCACGCTCTCCGGAAACGCTTCCCGAGAGGCGGTTGCAGGGGATGGAGCCGGGCAACGTTTAACGGGCCCCCCGCTAATGAGAACCGGGCAACAGCAGGCTCTCCGCTAAGCTAATCAAAGACCTCCTTGAAGAGAAAACCAACCCACAAACGGCCAAGCACCGCCACTGTCAGGTTCAGCGACGCTGCATCTTTGGATGCACAAGTCTTTGGATGCAAACCAGACTTTTCCTACCAGACGCAAAACCAGCACCGTGGACCGTGCGGCCATTTAGTGCAGCTCACAGGTTCGTGCTAAACGGGCGAGTCCGTGCGCCGAAGTGGCCCCTGAGAGTGCCCAGGCACACTTGTGCCTCAGAAAGGGCTAGCGCCTCGTGTCCGAGACACACACGAAGGAAAGCGCCCGCTTCTTGGGCTCTGACAGCCACCCTCAAACGAGCACACGTCGCACACCAGCCAGGCACCACCTCCTCAGCAACCGAGCACCGCTCGCAAGCCCCGAGTGGCTGTGTACACACGCAGCACCCTCTCCCGAGGCACGGGTACCAACGCACTGCCGCACAGCAGAGGCGGCCCCCAGCATCCACCCGGCTCCCACTCACCGGCCTCCCTTCGAGAGCGCACTCTTCGGAGGTGCTCTGCGTGCCTGGCTGTCTCCTCTTTCCCAGCTGCTGCTGCTGCTGCTGCTGTTGGCACTTGGCCTGCTGGAAGAGGCGCTGCTCTTTTTCAAGAGCCTCCAGTCTTTCAATCCGCTTCTCGATCACGGTGAGATGCCTGTCAAGAGCAAGGAAGGCAGCTGAGAAGGAGCTGCTCTGCCCATTTTGCCCAGGCCGTTTTCTGCTCAGCCACTCCCATCCTCCTCCTCCTCCAGGTTGCTTTGCTGCCCCGCAGCAGCTTCCAGCTGCCTGTCCAAGGCTCCAAACACAGACTACGCCAACGTGTTCGCAGCCGGCACCGGCTCCTTCCACCGCTGGGCTTTCTTTGTTTACTGGAACGTGAGGCTCCAGGACTTCTCTCAGGGACCACGGGCTCCCTTCAAGAGCAAGCGTTACTTGGCCTTTTCTTACCTCTGCCTCCTCTTCCTCTCTCCACCTGGCAAACTCTTTCTTTGCTCCTGCAGCAGCCACTCTCGCAGGCAAGAAACGTCAATCCGTCCTGGCAGTTCGGGGGCATCCTCTAACTTGGCCAGGTCTCGACGAAGCTTTTTCTGAAAGGTGACACCACGTTGTGGCTTGCTGTTGCCTGGACAAGCGCTCTGCCTGCTGAGGCATCCCGCGGGCCCAGGACAGCACTCTGCTTCAGCCGCGCGACGAGGGCAGAAGAGAAGTGCTTCCCTCGGGACTCTGCGTGCTTGCACGTGACTTTCCCGCCCATGCCCACCCCTGCACCCTGCGCTAGCTCAGCTCGCAGCCCTTTCCCTGCCACAACGCCCGGCCCAGCAGCACAGCCCTCACCTCTTCTGCACTGAACGCCTCCCCTCCCCGAGATGCCGCAAGTAAAGCCCCAGCCCTCGGCACCGTGCCGCTCAGAGGTGTCCACGAACGCTCTGCTTTGCCTACCTCCTCTCGCGTGAACATTTTCTCTGCCTCCAGCTTGAGCGTGGTCAGATACTGCCTGTACTCATTGAACTCCTTCAGAGTGCAAGCCACCTATGGAGAGAGGAGGGGAGAAATCCCCCAAGAACCGTCAAGCCAGCTACCTAGACTGCCTTCCCCAAAACAGCCCAAACCCAGCGGGAGGGGAGCTCCTCCTCTGCGCACCCTCCCCTCCCCTCCCCTCCCCTCCCCTCCCTGCTGGCAGGGACCCTGACTCCCCCCCAGCCAGGGCTGAGCGCTGCTCCTCGCCCCGGCGCCAGGCCTCGCACCGGCTGCCTCCTCCACACTCAGGCGGTGCGGGGCAGCCTGAGAAGACCAGGAGTGGGAATTGCCAGCGGGACGCTGGCGCTACTTCTGCTCCCAGGGAGACCAGCCCCACAGCCCTGTGCCCTCCGCCAGCAACAGGCGGCTGCAGCAAGCGCTCCAGGAACCCCGCTTGATGAGGGCTGTTTTTATCAGCCCGACGTCCAAACCTACTTTGCCGTCACCGGTGACGTAACCCTCTCTCTTCAGCCTCCGCAGGTTGTCCTTGCGTTTGTGGTAGGCCCGCAGATGCGGGTCATGCAGGCTGTTGTATTCTGTGCTCAGCAGGCGGCAGTATGGATCTCCCAGATTGAAATAACCAGAGGGCTGGTGAAGCTGTAAGAGGGATTTTCCAGAGTAGGAAGGAGGCAGGAGAGAGCAGCAAAGAGGTGCCAAGCGGTACTTGTGGAAAGGTAAAGGTAGTTTGAAGACCAACACTCCTCTCCATCCTTCTGGAGGCACGGAGACCACCACAGCCAGACTGCAGGGCCAGGCTGCGCTGGGCCAGGCTGCGCTGGGCTGGGCTGGGGGAGAGAAGTCAAACCCCACCAGCAAAGCAGGCAACTTAGGCCACTGGGAACAACTGCAGACCTTGCCGCAACAGAAATGAACCTTCAGAGTGAAAAGTTCAAGCCCAGTGCTTCAAACGCAGCAACTGGATACTGCACTGAAAACAGTCTCCTTGGGGTTAGGCAGGCCCAAGGGGTGCACCAGCTAACTCTGCCTCCAGGAAGTCTCCGCCTTGGGAAAAATGCCCCGCAAGCTGGAGTAGAAGGAGGACACTGCGTGCATTCCCCAAGCAGAGAAGCCCGAGCTTTTCCAAATACGCCAACAAGGCAAGCAGGAGAAGGTTGGACTCGCCCTCAAGAGTGCCCCGGAGCCTGGCTCGACATTGCTGGCTGAGCCGGAAGGGCACATTGCCCCGGCACCCGGGCACACCGCCGCCTGCTGCAGGCAGGGCCCCGGCCGCACGCCTGCACAGTGCCAGAAACCAGTCCAGAAAACTGGCAAGTCCTCCTTTTTGTCTCTGCGCCAGGGAGCCAGGAGCTTCCCTCTACTCCCCAGCGCTGCCAGGTCGAAGGGCTGCAGCGCCCACTGTAGAGCAGGTGGCCACAAGGACTTCTTTGAATGACGGGGACCCCGTAAAAGAGGAGACCTTTTCTACCCCTTTCTACTTCCTTTACCTTTTCCCCCAGCTTTGTCCTGCAGAAGACAGGCTTGGAGCCGGGCTGCAGAGGGATCTTGACCCCAAGCGGGAGGTCCAGCAGCCCAGTACCTCCTTCTGCCAGTGGCTGTCTCCTGTTCCCGAGCTAGAAAGAGGGAGACACTCATGGGCACTCCTGCACGCCAGTTGCTAGAAAGGCTCTCGGAAGACTCCAACCAAGGGGAGCGCCAAGAGCGGCCCAGTCAAAAGCTGCTCTCGGCTTCCTCGCCCCCGTCCACGCAACTCCCATCCCTTCCTCAACCCACGTCCGCGTCCTTCCACAGCAACCCCTCCCACCTGCTTAGCTGTAAGCCAGGCTGGGCACAGAGGCAGGACTCCCTGCAAACTGCCCCCGGCCCAACCACCTTTGGATCCCTCCCAGCTCCCCGGGCACGTCCCGAGGCCCCAGAGCAGCCCTGCATGTCCCAGGATCCTGGGCTGAGCCCCCTCCATCGGCCCGTTGCTCACCTCTCCCTTCTTGCCCACTGCACTCAGCAGTGCGTCCACGTGTCGGACGCCAGCAGTGCGACGATGCTCCATGGCTCCTTCCAAGAGCTCTCCTGGAGCTGCGACCCTGCGCTGGCACCTCTCGCTCCAGAGGCACCCAGCTGCGGCCACCAGAGCCGGTCTCCCAGCGAGCGGCTATATAGAGCAATCGCACATTGTTGCATCATCACATTGCTGCGCCACCGCATTGTTGCATCGTCACATTGCCACGCCGCCGCCCGGCTGCTGCCCAGCCGCCCCGGGGCCCACCTGGAGGCCCGTCTGGACACGCATGTGGGCCACCCGCTCTCGCTGGGACCCTGCTTTGAGCAGGGGGCCTCGACTAGGTGCTGACCTGCTGCCCCTTCTTCCTCCTTGTACCTCTTCTTCACAGCTTTGGCCTTCAGAGGGCAGGGCTGGAGCTGGGCTGCCCGCGTGCTGCTGCTGCTGCTGCCGCCCTGGCTTTGGTAGACCATTTTTAGACCATTGCCCTGTCACGGGCAAAGCAGCCTCCACTCAGGAAACCGCACTGACTTGGCCCTCCCAGACCCAAACCGCCACTTGTGCCCCGTACCTCCCCCAGCTTTCACCTCTAGAGGACAGGGTGGGAGGCCACTCCAGCCAGTCTTGAGGGGAAAAGAGGGTAAAAGGAGTTCCCAGGGGCATAGAGAAAGGCCGAGGGAGGGCTCTGGGTGGCACCCAAGGGCACACGGAGGGCCGTGGTGGGTACCCAGAGCCACGCAAAGGGCTCGGGCTGGGCACCGAAAGGCACACGGAGCGCTCTGGGCCGCCCCAAAGGGCAAGCGGAGGGCCCTAGGAAGCACAGAAAGAGAAATGGAGGGCCTTGGGAGGCACCGGAAGGCCGTTTGGCAGCCCCTCGGTTGCCCCAAAAGGCCCACGCCGGTCCCTAGGGGACATGGAAAGGCAAACAGAGAGGCCTTGAGGACACAAGAGGAGAGGAGGAGTCCTCTGGGAAAGACAAAAAGCTGAAGGCCGGTCCCTTGGCGGGACACCGAAAGGCCCACCGAGGGCCCTGGCCCGCAACCCAAAGGCCCATCAGGAGGGCTTGAGGGGACGAGAGAATAAATGCACAGACTAAGGCGCAGCCTTCAACAGCACCTACGTACGGGACTCACATAAGGCATGAGTATAGCTTTACTGAGCTGGACCAGCCCCTCCAATAGCCCGGCCGCAAAGCTTTCTAAGCAAGGCAAAAACGTTGGCTACTTTTCTCTTCCCTACTTAAGCTTCCCTGTAAAACTGGGTCTTAGCCCGACCGAGGCTGTAGGAGGGAGGAAGGCGAGGGAAAACATTGCAGGGAAAATGCCCAGACACAGTATGGCCTGGCGTGAATAAACGTAGGCACAAGCAAGACCTTGGGAGCAAACTCTTTATTCTCTGCCTGGGGGCGCTGCCCGGGGACTCTGCGGCCCTGGAGCTGCACACCTCCTCAGGACACCCTCCACAAGGCTCCCAGCTACCGCCCTCTTTAATGGCTCGGGCTGCATGGGCTCCTCCAGGAAAAGCTTTAAACGCACTGGTCTGCGCCGTGCTCCTGCCTGGGTAGGGGGCTTCGGACCCGCTGGAGGCACGGGCTGTCTTGGAAACTGCGGGCCCGTGGAGGGGAGGGTGCCTGCGGTGCTCCCTGGCCTGAGGATACGCAGAGTTTCCCACGCGGGCACCGAAGACCTTGCTGTGCCTCCGGAGGTGTCGTCCCGGGACTTCTGAAGGCCTTCTGTTGGCCGGCGAGCATCTTGCTCAGCGCCTCGGAGGAGAGATGGGAGGAGAGGACGTGAGCTCTCCTCTTTGAATTGTCCTGCTTCCTCTGAAGGCGTGACTATTGCAGGGAGGCTGAGAGGTGGCAAGACCTTCCTCGGTTGAAGCTTCTCAGAGTTTTGCTTGGACTTCCTTTCTTCCTCTAACTTCTTCCTCATCGTTTCCAGAACTTCAAGGACAATGGTTTTGGCATACCCGATCAGTTCTGCATCCAGCTGCTGAACTCCGGAGATGGCTTTTCGGATGCTCTCCTTGGCAATCTCACGACTCACTCGTGAGACAGCAGCAGCGTTTGGCAGTGGTTGCAACACGGGCAGCTTTGCTCTCTTGCTTGCTTCTGGGATCTGCCCTTCCGATGCTCTGGGTGATCCTTGTCCTTCTGTCACGCCCTGAAGCTTCAGGATCTCAGAAAACTGACAGCCAAAGTCCTGTTCAAACTGAGAAGCTACCAAGGATGACAAGCTGGAGGTAACACTTTCAACAGCCTCTTTGGCCCTTTTGTCAATAGAAGACTGCAAAGATGCTCTGTCGGAAGCTGCTAGTTCCGCCTCCCTCCATCCCTCCTCTCCAGATTTGCCCGCTCGGGTGGCTCTTCCGGCAACGAGCTCTGACAGCTTCTGCCTGGCTGCTGGCCCTGGCTCAGCCGCATCAGACGTGCTGGATGCCAAATGCTCCCCAAAGCTCTCCAACACGGTCGCCACAATCTCCTGAGCCACCAGTCTGATTTCGTCCCGGTGATCCGCAGGAGAATTGTCCCAAGGCTCTGCCCCTCTGGCACGGGCAAACAGCCTTCCGCTGACCTCACGGGGAGCCCTCCTTAAGACGTGGACGGACTGATCCAGCGCCTTCACCCGCTCCAGCACTTCCTCGACCACGGTCTCAGCCACCTCTTTAAGCCCCTGGTCTCCTGCCAGCGTAGCCCGCACCAGCGTAGGCTGTATGCTGTTAGGCGCTTCTTCTCCGGCACGCGTTGGAGACTAAAATGAGGAGCAGTTGATGAGTGAATGCGTTCCTTCACCTTGGTTTGCTTTCCTCTTCCTCCTCGCAAGACCCCTGGCCCAGAGTCCCTAGCAGTCCCTAGCAATCAAGCTTGAAAAACTCCGGTTTCTCTGTCGGCCACCTGGCACACGGAGGTTTCTGGTCTCCCGCGGACAGGAGCCAAGCGCTGTGGGCACTTCTCAGAATCAAGGCGGTGCCATTTTGCTCAGAGCAAAGGGCACCGTAGCCCCCCTGGACCTCAGCACGGTGAACCAGGTGCCGCGGGCCCTGAGCTGGAAGCTAGTGGCTGCCTGGGTAGCGCTGATCGTGGCCGGAGGACAGGCCCCAGGGCACAGCGGGCCCCCGCAGGGGCTGGTACTTCCCAACGGGCTCCTTGGCTCCAGCCGCGGGAGGCGCTGGCCAGACTTGAATAGCGGAGGGAAAGCCGTGGAAGGTACTCGACCAGGCTCTTTGCTCCAGCCTCTTCTACCACGGGTCCCAGCCGCTCTCGGGGCACTGCTGCCCTGTATCAGGGTGGCCCGTTTGCCCCTTTTCGAGGCCGAATGCCAAGAATGGGTGTTTTGAGAGCAGAAAAGGAAACGATGCTTTTTCTTGCGGCACCTGCCTGTTGTCTGCCAGCCCAAGGAAGTGTCCTTGGGACAGGAGGCAGTCTGAAAGTCCACCGCGGGCTGCCAGCCTCATGCAAAGTGGGGAAGAAGTCGCGAGGCAAGACCAGAGCCAGGCAGCAGCCTGAAATTGTCCTCTCCCATCATTTGCTCTTTTGCAGCTTGACAGCCTGACTGCCACGGCAGAAGGAGCTTAACCCTTCACCCTGGCATAGGTACCACCCCACGCTCTCCGGAAACGCTTCCCGAGAGGCGGTTGCAGGGGATGGAGCCGGGCAACGTTTAACGGGCCCCCCGCTAATGAGAACCGGGCAACAGCAGGCTCTCCGCTAAGCTAATCAAAGACCTCCTTGAAGAGAAAACCAACCCACAAACGGCCAAGCACCGCCACTGTCAGGTTCAGCGACGCTGCATCTTTGGATGCACAAGTCTTTGGATGCAAACCAGACTTTTCCTACCAGACGCAAAACCAGCACCGTGGACCGTGCGGCCATTTAGTGCAGCTCACAGGTTCGTGCTAAACGGGCGAGTCCGTGCGCCGAAGTGGCCCCTGAGAGTGCCCAGGCACACTTGTGCCTCAGAAAGGGCTAGCGCCTCGTGTCCGAGACACACACGAAGGAAAGCGCCCGCTTCTTGGGCTCTGACAGCCACCCTCAAACGAGCACACGTCGCACACCAGCCAGGCACCACCTCCTCAGCAACCGAGCACCGCTCGCAAGCCCCGAGTGGCTGTGTACACACGCAGCACCCTCTCCCGAGGCACGGGTACCAACGCGCTGCCGCACAGCAGAGGCGGCCCCCAGCATCCACCCGGCTCCCACTCACCGGCCTCCCTTCGAGAGCGCACTCTTCGGAGGTGCTCTGCGTGCCTGGCTGTCTCCTCTTTCCCAGCTGCTGCTGCTGCTGCTGCTGTTGGCACTTGGCCTGCTGGAAGAGGCGCTGCTCTTTTTCAAGAGCCTCCAGTCTTTCAATCCGCTTCTCGATCACGGTGAGATGCCTGTCAAGAGCAAGGAAGGCAGCTGAGAAGGAGCTGCTCTGCCCATTTTGCCCAGGCCGTTTTCTGCTCAGCCACTCCCATCCTCCTCCTCCTCCGGGTTGCTTTGCTGCCCCGCAGCAGCTTCCAGCTGCCTGTCCAAGGCTCCAAACACAGACTACGCCAACGTGTTCGCAGCCGGCACCGGCTCCTTCCACCGCTGGGCTTTCTTTGTTTACTGGAACGTGAGGCTCCAGGACTTCTCTCAGGGACCACGGGCTCCCTTCAAGAGCAAGCGTTACTTGGCCTTTTCTTACCTCTGCCTCCTCTTCCTCTCTCCACCTGGCAAACTCTTTCTTTGCTCCTGCAGCAGCCACTCTCGCAGGCAAGAAACGTCAATCCGTCCCGGCAGTTCGGGGGCATCCTCTAACTTGGCCAGGTCTCGACGAAGCTTTTTCTGAAAGGTGACACCACGTTGTGGCTTGCTGTTGCCTGGACAAGCGCTCTGCCTGCTGAGGCATCCCGCGGGCCCAGGACAGCACTCTGCTTCAGCCGCGCGACGAGGGCAGAAGAGAAGTGCTTCCCTCGGGACTCTGCGTGCTTGCACGTGACTTTCCCGCCCATGCCCACCCCTGCACCCTGCGCTAGCTCAGCTCGCAGCCCTTTCCCTGCCACAACGCCCGGCCCAGCAGCACAGCCCTCACCTCTTCTGCACTGAACGCCTCCCCTCCCCGAGATGCCGCAAGTAAAGCCCCAGCCCTCGGCACCGTGCCGCTCAGAGGTGTCCACGAACGCTCTGCTTTGCCTACCTCCTCTCGCGTGAACATTTTCTCTGCCTCCAGCTTGAGCGTGGTCAGATACTGCCTGTACTCATTGAACTCCTTCAGAGTGCAAGCCACCTATGGAGAGAGGAGGGGAGAAATCCCCCAAGAACCGTCAAGCCAGCTACCTAGACTGCCTTCCCCAAAACAGCCCAAACCCAGCGGGAGGGGAGCTCCTCCTCTGCGCACCCTCCCCTCCCCTCCCCTCCCCTCCCCTCCCCTCCCCTCCCCTCCCCTCCCCTCCCCTCCCCTCCCCTCCCCTCCCTGCTGGCAGGGACCCTGACTCCCCCCCAGCCAGGGCTGAGCGCTGCTCCTCGCCCCGGCGCCAGGCCTCGCACCGGCTGCCTCCTCCACACTCAGGCGGTGCGGGGCAGCCTGAGAAGACCAGGAGTGGGAATTGCCAGCGGGACGCTGGCGCTACTTCTGCTCCCAGGGAGACCAGCCCCACAGCCCTGTGCCCTCCGCCAGCAACAGGCGGCTGCAGCAAGCGCTCCGGGAACCCCGCTTGATGAGGGCTGTTTTTATCAGCCCGACGTCCAAACCTACTTTGCCGTCACCGGTGATGTAACCCTCTCTCTTCAGCCTCCGCAGGTTGTCCTTGCGTTTGTGGTAGGCCCGCAGATGCGGGTCATGCAGGCTGTTGTATTCTGTGCTCAGCAGGCGGCAGTATGGATCTCCCAGATTGAAATAACCAGAGGGCTGGTGAAGCTGTAAGAGGGATTTTCCAGAGTAGGAAGGAGGCAGGAGAGAGCAGCAAAGAGGTGCCAAGCGGTACTTGTGGAAAGGTAAAGGTAGTTTGAAGACCAACACTCCTCTCCATCCTTCTGGAGGCACGGAGACCACCACAGCCAGACTGCAGGGCCAGGCTGCGCTGGGCCAGGCTGCGCTGGGCTGGGCTGGGGGAGAGAAGTCAAACCCCACCAGCAAAGCAGGCAACTTAGGCCACTGGGAACAACTGCAGACCTTGCCGCAACAGAAATGAACCTTCAGAGTGAAAAGTTCAAGCCCAGTGCTTCAAACGCAGCAACTGGATACTGCACTGAAAACAGTCTCCTTGGGGTTAGGCAGGCCCAAGGGGTGCACCAGCTAACTCTGCCTCCAGGAAGTCTCCGCCTTGGGAAAAATGCCCCGCAAGCTGGAGTAGAAGGAGGACACTGCGTGCATTCCCCAAGCAGAGAAGCCCGAGCTTTTCCAAATACGCCAACAAGGCAAGCAGGAGAAGGTTGGACTCGCCCTCAAGAGTGCCCCGGAGCCTGGCTCGACATTGCTGGCTGAGCCGGAAGGGCACATTGCCCCGGCACCCGGGCACACCGCCGCCTGCTGCAGGCAGGGCCCCGGCCGCACGCCTGCACAGTGCCAGAAACCAGTCCAGAAAACTGACAAGTCCTCCTTTTTGTCTCTGCGCCAGGGAGCCAGGAGCTTCCCTCTACTCCCCAGCGCTGCCAGGTCGAAGGGCTGCAGCGCCCACTGTAGAGCAGGTGGCCACAAGGACTTCTTTGAATGACGGGGACCCCGTAAAAGAGGAGACCTTTTCTACCCCTTTCTACTTCCTTTACCTTTTCCCCCAGCTTTGTCCTGCAGAAGACAGGCTTGGAGCCGGGCTGCAGAGGGATCTTGACCCCAAGCGGGAGGTCCAGCAGCCCAGTACCTCCTTCTGCCAGTGGCTGTCTCCTGTTCCCGAGCTAGAAAGAGGGAGACACTCATGGGCACTCCTGCACGCCAGTTGCTAGAAAGGCTCTCGGAAGACTCCAACCAAGGGGAGCGCCAAGAGCGGCCCAGTCAAAAGCTGCTCTCGGCTTCCTCGCCCCCGTCCACGCAACTCCCATCCCTTCCTCAACCCACGTCCGCGTCCTTCCACAGCAACCCCTCCCACCTGCTTAGCTGTAAGCCAGGCTGGGCACAGAGGCAGGACTCCCTGCAAACTGCCCCCGGCCCAACCACCTTTGGATCCCTCCCAGCTCCCCGGGCACGTCCCGAGGCCCCAGAGCAGCCCTGCATGTCCCAGGCTCCTGGGCTGAGCCCCCTCCATCGGCCCGTTGCTCACCTCTCCCTTCTTGCCCACTGCACTCAGCAGTGCGTCCACGTGTCGGACGCCAGCAGTGCGACGATGCTCCATGGCTCCTTCCAAGAGCTCTCCTGGAGCTGCGACCCTGCGCTGGCACCTCTCGCTCCAGAGGCACCCAGCTGCGGCCACCAGAGCCGGTCTCCCAGCGAGCGGCTATATAGAGCAATCGCACATTGTTGCATCATCACATTGCTGCGCCACCGCATTGTTGCATCGTCACATTGCCACGCCGCCGCCCGGCTGCTGCCCAGCCGCCCCGGGGCCCACCTGGAGGCCCGTCTGGACACGCATGTGGGCCACCCGCTCTCGCTGGGACCCTGCTTTGAGCAGGGGGCCTCGACTAGGTGCTGACCTGCTGCCCCTTCTTCCTCCTTGTACCTCTTCTTCACAGCTTTGGCCTTCAGAGGGCAGGGCTGGAGCTGGGCTGCCCGCGTGCTGCTGCTGCTGCTGCCGCCCTGGCTTTGGTAGACCATTTTTAGACCATTGCCCTGTCACGGGCAAAGCAGCCTCCACTCAGGAAACCGCACTGACTTGGCCCTCCCAGACCCAAACCGCCACTTGTGCCCCGTACCTCCCCCAGCTTTCACCTCTAGAGGACAGGGTGGGAGGCCACTCCAGCCAGTCTTGAGGGGAAAAGAGGGTAAAAGGAGTTCCCAGGGGCATAGAGAAAGGCCGAGGGAGGGCTCTGGGTGGCACCCAAGGGCACACGGAGGGCCGTGGTGGGTACCCAGAGCCACGCAAAGGGCTCGGGCTGGGCACCGAAAGGCACACGGAGCGCTCTGGGCCGCCCCAAAGGGCAAGCGGAGGGCCCTAGGAAGCACAGAAAGAGAAATGGAGGGCCTTGGGAGGCACCGGAAGGCCGTTTGGCAGCCCCTCGGTTGCCCCAAAAGGCCCACGCCGGTCCCTAGGGGACATGGAAAGGCAAACAGAGAGGCCTTGAGGACACAAGAGGAGAGGAGGAGTCCTCTGGGAAAGACAAAAAGCTGAAGGCCGGTCCCTTGGCGGGACACCGAAAGGCCCACCGAGGGCCCTGGCCCGCAACCCAAAGGCCCATCAGGAGGGCTTGAGGGGACGAGAGAATAAATGCACAGACTAAGGCGCAGCCTTCAACAGCACCTACGTACGGGACTCACATAAGGCATGAGTATAGCTTTACTGAGCTGGACCAGCCCCTCCAATAGCCCGGCCGCAAAGCTTTCTAAGCAAGGCAAAAACGTTGGCTACTTTTCTCTTCCCTACTTAAGCTTCCCTGTAAAACTGGGTCTTAGCCCGACCGAGGCTGTAGGAGGGAGGAAGGCGAGGGAAAACATTGCAGGGAAAATGCCCAGACACAGTATGGCCTGGCGTGAATAAACGTAGGCACAAGCAAGACCTTGGGAGCACACTCTTTATTCTCTGCCTGGGGGCGCTGCCCGGGGACTCTGCGGCCCTGGAGCTGCACACCTCCTCAGGACACCCTCCACAAGGCTCCCAGCTACCGCCCTCTTTAATGGCTCGGGCTGCATGGGCTCCTCCAGGAAAAGCTTTAAACGCACTGGTCTGCGCCGTGCTCCTGCCTGGGTAGGGGGCTTCGGACCCGCTGGAGGCACGGGCTGTCTTGGAAACTGCGGGCCCGTGGAGGGGAGGGTGCCTGCGGTGCTCCCTGGCCTGAGGATACGCAGAGTTTCCCACGCGGGCACCGAAGACCTTGCTGTGCCTCCGGAGGTGTCGTCCCGGGACTTCTGAAGGCCTTCTGTTGGCCGGCGAGCATCTTGCTCAGCGCCTCGGAGGAGAGATGGGAGGAGAGGACGTGAGCTCTCCTCTTTGAATTGTCCTGCTTCCTCTGAAGGCGTGACTATTGCAGGGAGGCTGAGAGGTGGCAAGACCTTCCTCGGTTGAAGCTTCTCAGAGTGTTGCTTGGACTTCCTTTCTTCCTCTAACTTCTTCCTCATCGTTTCCAGAACTTCAAGGACAATGGTTTTGGCATACCCGATCAGTTCTGCATCCAGCTGCTGAACTCCGGAGATGGCTTTTCGGATGCTCTCCTTGGCAATCTCACGACTCACTCGTGAGACAGCAGCAGCGTTTGGCAGTGGTTGCAACACGGGCAGCTTTGCTCTCTTGCTTGCTTCTGGGATCTGCCCTTCCGATGCTCTGGGTGATCCTTGTCCTTCTGTCATGCCCTGAAGCTTCAGGATCTCAGAAAACTGACAGCCAAAGTCCTGTTCAAACTGAGAAGCTACCAAGGATGACAAGCTGGAGGTAACACTTTCAACAGCCTCTTTGGCCCTTTTGTCAATAGAAGACTGCGAAGATGCTCTGTCGGAAGCTGCTAGTTCCGCCTCCCTCCATCCCTCCTCTCCAGATTTGCCCGCTCGGGTGGCTCTTCCGGCAATGAGCTCTGACAGCTTCTGCCTGGCTGCTGGCCCTGGCTCAGCCGCATCAGACGTGCTGGATGCCAAATGCTCCCCAAAGCTCTCCAACACGGTCGCCACAATCTCCTGAGCCACCAGTCTGATTTCCTCCCGGCGATCCGCAGGAGAATTGTCCCAAGGCTCTGCCCCTCTGGCACGGGCAAACAGCCTTCCGCTGACCTCACGGGGAGCCCTCCTTAAGACGTGGACGGACTGATCCAGCGCCTTCACCCGCTCCAGCACTTCCTCGACCACGGTCTCAGCCACCTCTTTAAGCCCCTGGTCTCCTGCCAGCGTAGCCCGCACCAGCGTAGGCTGTATGCTGTTAGGCGCTTCTTCTCCGGCACGCGTTGGAGACTAAAATGAGGAGCAGTTGATGAGTGAATGCGTTCCTTCACCTTGGTTTGCTTTCCTCTTCCTCCTCGCAAGACCCCTGGCCCAGAGTCCCTAGCAGTCCCTAGCAATCAAGCTTGAAAAACTCTGGTTTCTCTGTCGGCCACCTGGCACACGGAGGTTTCTGGTCTCCCGCGGACAGGAGCCAAGCGCTGTGGGCACTTCTCAGAATCAAGGCGGTGCCATTTTGCTCAGAGCAAAGGGCACCGTAGCCCCCCTGGACCTCAGCACGGTGAACCAGGTGCCGCGGGCCCTGAGCTGGAAGCTAGTGGCTGCCTGGGTAGCGCTGATCGTGGCCGGAGGACAGGCCCCAGGGCACAGCGGGCCCCCGCAGGGGCTGGTACTTCCCAACGGGCTCCTTGGCTCCAGCCGCGGGAGGCGCTGGCCAGACTTGAATAGCGGAGGGAAAGCCGTGGAAGGTACTCGACCAGGCTCTTTGCTCCAGCCTCTTCTACCACGGGTCCCAGCCGCTCTCGGGGCACTGCTGCCCTCTATCAGGGTGGCCCGTTTGCCCCTTTTCGAGGCCGAATGCCAAGAATGGGTGTTTTGAGAGCAGAAAAGGAAACGATGCTTTTTCTTGCGGCACCTGCCTGTTGTCTGCCAGCCCAAGGAAGTGTCCTTGGGACAGGAGGCAGTCTGAAAGTCCACCGTGGGCTGCCAGCCTCATGCAAAGTGGGGAAGAAGTCGCGAGGCAAGACCAGAGCCAGGCAGCAGCCTGAAATTGTCCTCTCCCATCATTTGCTCTTTTGCAGCTTGACAGCCTGACTGCCACGGCAGAAGGAGCTTAACCCTTCACCCTGGCATAGGTACCACCCCACGCTCTCCGGAAACGCTTCCCGAGAGGCGGTTGCAGGGGATGGAGCCGGGCAACGTTTAACGGGCCCCCCGCTAATGAGAACCGGGCAACAGCAGGCTCTCCGCTAAGCTAATCAAAGACCTCCTTGAAGAGAAAACCAACCCACAAACGGCCAAGCACCGCCACTGTCAGGTTCAGCGACGCTGCATCTTTGGATGCACAAGTCTTTGGATGCAAACCAGACTTTTCCTACCAGACGCAAAACCAGCACCGTGGACCGTGCGGCCATTTAGTGCAGCTCACAGGTTCGTGCTAAACGGGCGAGTCCGTGCGCCGAAGTGGCCCCTGAGAGTGCCCAGGCACACTTGTGCCTCAGAAAGGGCTAGCGCCTCGTGTCCGAGACACACACGAAGGAAAGCGCCCGCTTCTTGGGCTCTGACAGCCACCCTCAAACGAGCACACGTCGCACACCAGCCAGGCACCACCTCCTCAGCAACCGAGCACCGCTCGCAAGCCCCGAGTGGCTGTGTACACACGCAGCACCCTCTCCCGAGGCACGGGTACCAACGCGCTGCCGCACAGCAGAGGCGGCCCCCAGCATCCACCCGGCTCCCACTCACCGGCCTCCCTTCGAGAGCGCACTCTTCGGAGGTGCTCTGCGTGCCTGGCTGTCTCCTCTTTCCCAGCTGCTGCTGCTGCTGCTGCTGTTGGCACTTGGCCTGCTGGAAGAGGCGCTGCTCTTTTTCAAGAGCCTCCAGTCTTTCAATCCGCTTCTCGATCACGGTGAGATGCCTGTCAAGAGCAAGGAAGGCAGCTGAGAAGGAGCTGCTCTGCCCATTTTGCCCAGGCCGTTTTCTGCTCAGCCACTCCCATCCTCCTCCTCCTCCGGGTTGCTTTGCTGCCCCGCAGCAGCTTCCAGCTGCCTGTCCAAGGCTCCAAACACAGACTACGCCAACGTGTTCGCAGCCGGCACCGGCTCCTTCCACCGCTGGGCTTTCTTTGTTTACTGGAACGTGAGGCTCCAGGACTTCTCTCAGGGACCACGGGCTCCCTTCAAGAGCAAGCGTTACTTGGCCTTTTCTTACCTCTGCCTCCTCTTCCTCTCTCCACCTGGCAAACTCTTTCTTTGCTCCTGCAGCAGCCACTCTCGCAGGCAAGAAACGTCAATCCGTCCCGGCAGTTCGGGGGCATCCTCTAACTTGGCCAGGTCTCGACGAAGCTTTTTCTGAAAGGTGACACCACGTTGTGGCTTGCTGTTGCCTGGACAAGCGCTCTGCCTGCTGAGGCATCCCGCGGGCCCAGGACAGCACTCTGCTTCAGCCGCGCGACGAGGGCAGAAGAGAAGTGCTTCCCTCGGGACTCTGCGTGCTTGCACGTGACTTTCCCGCCCATGCCCACCCCTGCACCCTGCGCTAGCTCAGCTCGCAGCCCTTTCCCTGCCACAACGCCCGGCCCAGCAGCACAGCCCTCACCTCTTCTGCACTGAACGCCTCCCCTCCCCGAGATGCCGCAAGTAAAGCCCCAGCCCTCGGCACCGTGCCGCTCAGAGGTGTCCACGAACGCTCTGCTTTGCCTACCTCCTCTCGCGTGAACATTTTCTCTGCCTCCAGCTTGAGCGTGGTCAGATACTGCCTGTACTCATTGAACTCCTTCAGAGTGCAAGCCACCTATGGAGAGAGGAGGGGAGAAATCCCCCAAGAACCGTCAAGCCAGCTACCTAGACTGCCTTCCCCAAAACAGCCCAAACCCAGCGGGAGGGGAGCTCCTCCTCTGCGCACCCTCCCCTCCCCTCCCCTCCCCTCCCCTCCCCTCCCCTCCCCTCCCCTCCCCTCCCTGCTGGCAGGGACCCTGACTCCCCCCCAGCCAGGGCTGAGCGCTGCTCCTCGCCCCGGCGCCAGGCCTCGCACCGGCTGCCTCCTCCACACTCAGGCGGTGCGGGGCAGCCTGAGAAGACCAGGAGTGGGAATTGCCAGCGGGACGCTGGCGCTACTTCTGCTCCCAGGGAGACCAGCCCCACAGCCCTGTGCCCTCCGCCAGCAACAGGCGGCTGCAGCAAGCGCTCCGGGAACCCCGCTTGATGAGGGCTGTTTTTATCAGCCCGACGTCCAAACCTACTTTGCCGTCACCGGTGATGTAACCCTCTCTCTTCAGCCTCCGCAGGTTGTCCTTGCGTTTGTGGTAGGCCCGCAGATGCGGGTCATGCAGGCTGTTGTATTCTGTGCTCAGCAGGCGGCAGTATGGATCTCCCAGATTGAAATAACCAGAGGGCTGGTGAAGCTGTAAGAGGGATTTTCCAGAGTAGGAAGGAGGCAGGAGAGAGCAGCAAAGAGGTGCCAAGCGGTACTTGTGGAAAGGTAAAGGTAGTTTGAAGACCAACACTCCTCTCCATCCTTCTGGAGGCACGGAGACCACCACAGCCAGACTGCAGGGCCAGGCTGCGCTGGGCCAGGCTGCGCTGGGCTGGGCTGGGGGAGAGAAGTCAAACCCCACCAGCAAAGCAGGCAACTTAGGCCACTGGGAACAACTGCAGACCTTGCCGCAACAGAAATGAACCTTCAGAGTGAAAAGTTCAAGCCCAGTGCTTCAAACGCAGCAACTGGATACTGCACTGAAAACAGTCTCCTTGGGGTTAGGCAGGCCCAAGGGGTGCACCAGCTAACTCTGCCTCCAGGAAGTCTCCGCCTTGGGAAAAATGCCCCGCAAGCTGGAGTAGAAGGAGGACACTGCGTGCATTCCCCAAGCAGAGAAGCCCGAGCTTTTCCAAATACGCCAACAAGGCAAGCAGGAGAAGGTTGGACTCGCCCTCAAGAGTGCCCCGGAGCCTGGCTCGACATTGCTGGCTGAGCTGGAAGGGCACATTGCCCCGGCACCCGGGCACACCGCCGCCTGCTGCAGGCAGGGCCCCGGCCGCACGCCTGCACAGTGCCAGAAACCAGTCCAGAAAACTGACAAGTCCTCCTTTTTGTCTCTGCGCCAGGGAGCCAGGAGCTTCCCTCTACTCCCCAGCGCTGCCAGGTCGAAGGGCTGCAGCGCCCACTGTAGAGCAGGTGGCCACAAGGACTTCTTTGAATGACGGGGACCCCGTAAAAGAGGAGACCTTTTCTACCCCTTTCTACTTCCTTTACCTTTTCCCCCAGCTTTGTCCTGCAGAAGACAGGCTTGGAGCCGGGCTGCAGAGGGATCTTGACCCCAAGCGGGAGGTCCAGCAGCCCAGTACCTCCTTCTGCCAGTGGCTGTCTCCTGTTCCCGAGCTAGAAAGAGGGAGACACTCATGGGCACTCCTGCACGCCAGTTGCTAGAAAGGCTCTCGGAAGACTCCAACCAAGGGGAGCGCCAAGAGCGGCCCAGTCAAAAGCTGCTCTCGGCTTCCTCGCCCCCGTCCACGCAACTCCCATCCCTTCCTCAACCCACGTCCGCGTCCTTCCACAGCAACCCCTCCCACCTGCTTAGCTGTAAGCCAGGCTGGGCACAGAGGCAGGACTCCCTGCAAACTGCCCCCGGCCCAACCACCTTTGGATCCCTCCCAGCTCCCCGGGCACGTCCCGAGGCCCCAGAGCAGCCCTGCATGTCCCAGGCTCCTGGGCTGAGCCCCCTCCATCGGCCCGTTGCTCACCTCTCCCTTCTTGCCCACTGCACTCAGCAGTGCGTCCACGTGTCGGACGCCAGCAGTGCGACGATGCTCCATGGCTCCTTCCAAGAGCTCTCCTGGAGCTGCGACCCTGCGCTGGCACCTCTCGCTCCAGAGGCACCCAGCTGCGGCCACCAGAGCCGGTCTCCCAGCGAGCGGCTATATAGAGCAATCGCACATTGTTGCATCATCACATTGCTGCGCCACCGCATTGTTGCATCGTCACATTGCCACGCCGCCGCCCGGCTGCTGCCCAGCCGCCCCGGGGCCCACCTGGAGGCCCATCTGGACACGCATGTGGGCCACCCGCTCTCGCTGGGACCCTGCTTTGAGCAGGGGGCCTCGACTAGGTGCTGACCTGCTGCCCCTTCTTCCTCCTTGTACCTCTTCTTCACAGCTTTGGCCTTCAGAGGGCAGGGCTGGAGCTGGGCTGCCCGCGTGCTGCTGCTGCCGCCCTGGCTTTGGTAGACCATTTTTAGACCATTGCCCTGTCACGGGCAAAGCAGCCTCCACTCAGGAAACCGCACTGACTTGGCCCTCCCAGACCCAAACCGCCACTTGTGCCCCGTACCTCCCCCAGCTTTCACCTCTAGAGGACAGGGTGGGAGGCCACTCCAGCCAGTCTTGAGGGGAAAAGAGGGTAAAAGGAGTTCCCAGGGGCATAGAGAAAGGCCGAGGGAGGGCTCTGGGTGGCACCCAAGGGCACACGGAGGGCCGTGGTGGGTACCCAGAGCCACGCAAAGGGCTCGGGCTGGGCACCGAAAGGCACACGGAGCGCTCTGGGCCGCCCCAAAGGGCAAGCGGAGGGCCCTAGGAAGCACAGAAAGAGAAATGGAGGGCCTTGGGAGGCACCGGAAGGCCGTTTGGCGGCCCCTCGGTTGCCCCAAAAGGCCCACGCCGGTCCCTAGGGGACATGGAAAGGCAAACAGAGAGGCCTTGAGGACACAAGAGGAGAGGAGGAGTCCTCTGGGAAAGACAAAAAGCTGAAGGCCGGTCCCTTGGCGGGACACCGAAAGGCCCACCGAGGGCCCTGGCCCGCAACCCAAAGGCCCATCAGGAGGGCTTGAGGGGACGAGAGAATAAATGCACAGACTAAGGCGCAGCCTTCAACAGCACCTACGTACGGGACTCACATAAGGCATGAGTATAGCTTTACTGAGCTGGACCAGCCCCTCCAATAGCCCGGCCGCAAAGCTTTCTAAGCAAGGCAAAAACGTTGGCTACTTTTCTCTTCCCTACTTAAGCTTCCCTGTAAAACTGGGTCTTAGCCCGACCGAGGCTGTAGGAGGGAGGAAGGCGAGGGAAAACATTGCAGGGAAAATGCCCAGACACAGTATGGCCTGGCGTGAATAAACGTAGGCACAAGCAAGACCTTGGGAGCACACTCTTTATTCTCTGCCTGGGGGCGCTGCCCGGGGACTCTGCGGCCCTGGAGCTGCACACCTCCTCAGGACACCCTCCACAAGGCTCCCAGCTACCGCCCTCTTTAATGGCTCGGGCTGCATGGGCTCCTCCAGGAAAAGCTTTAAACGCACTGGTCTGCGCCGTGCTCCTGCCTGGGTAGGGGGCTTCGGACCCGCTGGAGGCACGGGCTGTCTTGGAAACTGCGGGCCCGTGGAGGGGAGGGTGCCTGCGGTGCTCCCTGGCCTGAGGATACGCAGAGTTTCCCACGCGGGCACCAAAGACCTTGCTGTGCCTCCGGAGGTGTCGTCCCGGGACTTCTGAAGGCCTTCTGTTGGCCGGCGAGCATCTTGCTCGGCGCCTCGGAGGAGAGATGGGAGGAGAGGACGTGAGCTCTCCTCTTTGAATTGTCCTGCTTCCTCTGAAGGCGTGACTATTGCAGGGAGGCTGAGAGGTGGCAAGACCTTCCTCGGTTGAAGCTTCTCAGAGTTTTGCTTGGACTTCCTTTCTTCCTCTAACTTCTTCCTCATCGTTTCCAGAACTTCAAGGACAATGGTTTTGGCATACCCGATCAGTTCTGCATCCAGCTGCTGAACTCCGGAGATGGCTTTTCGGATGCTCTCCTTGGCAATCTCACGACTCACTCGTGAGACAGCAGCAGCGTTTGGCAGTGGTTGCAACACGGGCAGCTTTGCTCTCTTGCTTGCTTCTGGGATCTGCCCTTCCGATGCTCTGGGTGATCCTTGTCCTTCTGTCACGCCCTGAAGCTTCAGGATCTCAGAAAACTGACAGCCAAAGTCCTGTTCAAACTGAGAAGCTACCAAGGATGACAAGCTGGAGGTAACACTTTCAACAGCCTCTTTGGCCCTTTTGTCAATAGAAGACTGCGAAGATGCTCTGTCGGAAGCTGCTAGTTCCGCCTCCCTCCATCCCTCCTCTCCAGATTTGCCCGCTCGGGTGGCTCTTCCGGCAACGAGCTCTGACAGCTTCTGCCTGGCTGCTGGCCCTGGCTCAGCCGCATCAGACGTGCTGGATGCCAAATGCTCCCCAAAGCTCTCCAACACGGTCGCCACAATCTCCTGAGCCACCAGTCTGATTTCCTCCCGGCGATCCGCAGGAGAAGTGTCCCAAGGCTCTGCCCCTCTGGCACGGGCAAACAACCTTCCGCTGACCTCACGGGGAGCCCTCCTTAAGACGTGGACGGACTGATCCAGCGCCTTCACCCGCTCCAGCACTTCCTCGACCACGGTCTCAGCCACCTCTTTAAGCCCCTGGTCTCCTGCCAGCGTAGCCCGCACCAGCGTAGGCTGTATGCTGTTAGGCGCTTCTTCTCCGGCACGCGTTGGAGACTAAAATGAGGAGCAGTTGATGAGTGAATGCGTTCCTTCACCTTGGTTTGCTTTCCTCTTCCTCCTCGCAAGACCCCTGGCCCAGAGTCCCTAGCAGTCCCTAGCAATCAAGCTTGAAAAACTGGTTTCTCTGTCGGCCACCTGGCACACGGAGGTTTCTGGTCTCCCGCGGACAGGAGCCAAGCGCTGTGGGCACTTCTCAGAATCAAGGCGGTGCCATTTTGCTCAGAGCAAAGGGCACCGTAGCCCCCCTGGACCTCAGCACGGTGAACCAGGTGCCGCGGGCCCTGAGCTGGAAGCTAGTGGCTGCCTGGGTAGCGCTGATCGTGGCCGGAGGACAGGCCCCAGGGCACAGCGGGCCCCCGCAGGGGCTGGTACTTCCCAACGGGCTCCTTGGCTCCAGCCGCGGGAGGCGCTGGCCAGACTTGAATAGCGGAGGGAAAGCCGTGGAAGGTACTCGACCAGGCTCTTTGCTCCAGCCTCTTCTACCACGGGTCCCAGCCGCTCTCGGGGCACTGCTGCCCTCTATCAGGGTGGCCCGTTTGCCCCTTTTCGAGGCCGAATGCCAAGAATGGGTGTTTTGAGAGCAGAAAAGGAAACGATGCTTTTTCTTGCGGCACCTGCCTGTTGTCTGCCAGCCCAAGGAAGTGTCCTTGGGACAGGAGGCAGTCTGAAAGTCCACCGCGGGCTGCCAGCCTCATGCAAAGTGGGGAAGAAGTCGCGAGGCAAGACCAGAGCCAGGCAGCAGCCTGAAATTGTCCTCTCCCATCATTTGCTCTTTTGCAGCTTGACAGCCTGACTGCCACGGCAGAAGGAGCTTAACCCTTCACCCTGGCATAGGTACCACCCCACGCTCTCCGGAAACGCTTCCCGAGAGGCGGTTGCAGGGGATGGAGCCGGGCAACGTTTAACGGGCCCCCCGCTAATGAGAACCGGGCAACAGCAGGCTCTCCGCTAAGCTAATCAAAGACCTCCTTGAAGAGAAAACCAACCCACAAACGGCCAAGCACCGCCACTGTCAGGTTCAGCGACGCTGCATCTTTGGATGCACAAGTCTTTGGATGCAAACCAGACTTTTCCTACCAGACGCAAAACCAGCACCGTGGACCGTGCGGCCATTTAGTGCAGCTCACAGGTTCGTGCTAAACGGGCGAGTCCGTGCGCCGAAGTGGCCCCTGAGAGTGCCCAGGCACACTTGTGCCTCAGAAAGGGCTAGCGCCTCGTGTCCGAGACACACACGAAGGAAAGCGCCCGCTTCTTGGGCTCTGACAGCCACCCTCAAACGAGCACACGTCGCACACCAGCCAGGCACCACCTCCTCAGCAACCGAGCACCGCTCGCAAGCCCCGAGTGGCTGTGTACACACGCAGCACCCTCTCCCGAGGCACGGGTACCAACGCGCTGCCGCACAGCAGAGGCGGCCCCCAGCATCCACCCGGCTCCCACTCACCGGCCTCCCTTCGAGAGCGCACTCTTCGGAGGTGCTCTGCGTGCCTGGCTGTCTCCTCTTTCCCAGCTGCTGCTGCTGCTGCTGCTGTTGGCACTTGGCCTGCTGGAAGAGGCGCTGCTCTTTTTCAAGAGCCTCCAGTCTTTCAATCCGCTTCTCGATCACGGTGAGATGCCTGTCAAGAGCAAGGAAGGCAGCTGAGAAGGAGCTGCTCTGCCCATTTTGCCCAGGCCGTTTTCTGCTCAGCCACTCCCATCCTCCTCCTCCTCCGGGTTGCTTTGCTGCCCCGCAGCAGCTTCCAGCTGCCTGTCCAAGGCTCCAAACACAGACTACGCCAACGTGTTCGCAGCCGGCACCGGCTCCTTCCACCGCTGGGCTTTCTTTGTTTACTGGAACGTGAGGCTCCAGGACTTCTCTCAGGGACCACGGGCTCCCTTCAAGAGCAAGCGTTACTTGGCCTTTTCTTACCTCTGCCTCCTCTTCCTCTCTCCACCTGGCAAACTCTTTCTTTGCTCCTGCAGCAGCCACTCTCGCAGGCAAGAAACGTCAATCCGTCCCGGCAGTTCGGGGGCATCCTCTAACTTGGCCAGGTCTCGACGAAGCTTTTTCTGAAAGGTGACACCACGTTGTGGCTTGCTGTTGCCTGGACAAGCGCTCTGCCTGCTGAGGCATCCCGCGGGCCCAGGACAGCACTCTGCTTCAGCCGCGCGACGAGGGCAGAAGAGAAGTGCTTCCCTCGGGACTCTGCGTGCTTGCACGTGACTTTCCCGCCCATGCCCACCCCTGCACCCTGCGCTAGCTCAGCTCGCAGCCCTTTCCCTGCCACAACGCCCGGCCCAGCAGCACAGCCCTCACCTCTTCTGCACTGAACGCCTCCCCTCCCCGAGATGCCGCAAGTAAAGCCCCAGCCCTCGGCACCGTGCCGCTCAGAGGTGTCCACGAACGCTCTGCTTTGCCTACCTCCTCTCGCGTGAACATTTTCTCTGCCTCCAGCTTGAGCGTGGTCAGATACTGCCTGTACTCATTGAACTCCTTCAGAGTGCAAGCCACCTATGGAGAGAGGAGGGGAGAAATCCCCCAAGAACCGTCAAGCCAGCTACCTAGACTGCCTTCCCCAAAACAGCCCAAACCCAGCGGGAGGGGAGCTCCTCCTCTGCGCACCCTCCCCTCCCCTCCCCTCCCCTCCCCTCCCCTCCCTGCTGGCAGGGACCCTGACTCCCCCCCAGCCAGGGCTGAGCGCTGCTCCTCGCCCCGGCGCCAGGCCTCGCACCGGCTGCCTCCTCCACACTCAGGCGGTGCGGGGCAGCCTGAGAAGACCAGGAGTGGGAATTGCCAGCGGGACGCTGGCGCTACTTCTGCTCCCAGGGAGACCAGCCCCACAGCCCTGTGCCCTCCGCCAGCAACAGGCGGCTGCAGCAAGCGCTCCGGGAACCCCGCTTGATGAGGGCTGTTTTTATCAGCCCGACGTCCAAACCTACTTTGCCGTCACCGGTGATGTAACCCTCTCTCTTCAGCCTCCGCAGGTTGTCCTTGCGTTTGTGGTAGGCCCGCAGATGCGGGTCATGCAGGCTGTTGTATTCTGTGCTCAGCAGGCGGCAGTATGGATCTCCCAGATTGAAATAACCAGAGGGCTGGTGAAGCTGTAAGAGGGATTTTCCAGAGTAGGAAGGAGGCAGGAGAGAGCAGCAAAGAGGTGCCAAGCGGTACTTGTGGAAAGGTAAAGGTAGTTTGAAGACCAACACTCCTCTCCATCCTTCTGAAGGCACGGAGACCACCACAGCCAGACTGCAGGGCCAGGCTGCGCTGGGCCAGGCTGCGACGGGCTGGGCTGGGGGAGAGAAGTCAAACCCCACCAGCAAAGCAGGCAACTTAGGCCACTGGGAACAACTGCAGACCTTGCCGCAACAGAAATGAACCTTCAGAGTGAAAAGTTCAAGCCCAGTGCTTCAAACGCAGCAACTGGATACTGCACTGAAAACAGTCTCCTCGGGGTTAGGCAGGCCCAAGGGGTGCACCAGCTAACTCTGCCTCCAGGAAGTCTCCGCCTTGGGAAAAATGCCCCGCAAGCTGGAGTAGAAGGAGGACACTGCGTGCATTCCCCAAGCAGAGAAGCCCGAGCTTTTCCAAATACGCCAACAAGGCAAGCAGGAGAAGGTTGGACTCGCCCTCAAGAGTGCCCCGGAGCCTGGCTCGACATTGCTGGCTGAGCCGGAAGGGCACATTGCCCCGGCACCCGGGCACACCGCCGCCTGCTGCAGGCAGGGCCCCGGCCGCACGCCTGCACAGTGCCAGAAACCAGTCCAGAAAACTGACAAGTCCTCCTTTTTGTCTCTGCGCCAGGGAGCCAGGAGCTTCCCTCTACTCCCCAGCGCTGCCAGGTCGAAGGGCTGCAGCGCCCACTGTAGAGCAGGTGGCCACAAGGACTTCTTTGAATGACGGGGACCCCGTAAAAGAGGAGACCTTTTCTACCCCTTTCTACTTCCTTTACCTTTTCCCCCAGCTTTGTCCTGCAGAAGACAGGCTTGGAGCCGGGCTGCAGAGGGATCTTGACCCCAAGCGGGAGGTCCAGCAGCCCAGTACCTCCTTCTGCCAGTGGCTGTCTCCTGTTCCCGAGCTAGAAAGAGGGAGACACTCATGGGCACTCCTGCACGCCAGTTGCTAGAAAGGCTCTCGGAAGACTCCAACCAAGGGGAGCGCCAAGAGCGGCCCAGTCAAAAGCTGCTCTCGGCTTCCTCGCCCCCGTCCACGCAACTCCCATCCCTTCCTCAACCCACGTCCGCGTCCTTCCACAGCAACCCCTCCCACCTGCTTAGCTGTAAGCCAGGCTGGGCACAGAGGCAGGACTCCCTGCAAACTGCCCCCGGCCCAACCACCTTTGGATCCCTCCCAGCTCCCCGGGCACGTCCCGAGGCCCCAGAGCAGCCCTGCATGTCCCAGGCTCCTGGGCTGAGCCCCCTCCATCGGCCCGTTGCTCACCTCTCCCTTCTTGCCCACTGCACTCAGCAGTGCGTCCACGTGTCGGACGCCAGCAGTGCGACGATGCTCCATGGCTCCTTCCAAGAGCTCTCCTGGAGCTGCGACCCTGCGCTGGCACCTCTCGCTCCAGAGGCACCCAGCTGCGGCCACCAGAGCCGGTCTCCCAGCGAGCGGATATATAGAGCAATCGCACATTGTTGCATCATCACATTGCTGCGCCACCGCATTGTTGCATCGTCACATTGCCACGCCGCCGCCCGGCTGCTGCCCAGCCGCCCTGGGGCCCACCTGGAGGCCCATCTGGACACGCATGTGGGCCACCCGCTCTCGCTGGGACCCTGCTTTGAGCAGGGGGCCTCGACTAGGTGCTGACCTGCTGCCCCTTCTTCCTCCTTGTACCTCTTCTTCACAGCTTTGGCCTTCAGAGGGCAGGGCTGGAGCTGGGCTGCCCGCGTGCTGCTGCTGCTGCTGCCGCCCTGGCTTTGGTAGACCATTTTTAGACCATTGCCCTGTCACGGGCAAAGCAGCCTCCACTCAGGAAACCGCACTGACTTGGCCCTCCCAGACCCAAACCGCCACTTGTGCCCCGTACCTCCCCCAGCTTTCACCTCTAGAGGACAGGGTGGGAGGCCACTCCAGCCAGTCTTGAGGGGAAAAGAGGGTAAAAGGAGTTCCCAGGGGCATAGAGAAAGGCCGAGGGAGGGCTCTGGGTGGCACCCAAGGGCACACGGAGGGCCGTGGTGGGTACCCAGAGCCACGCAAAGGGCTCGGGCTGGGCACCGAAAGGCACACGGAGCGCTCTGGGCCGCCCCAAAGGGCAAGCGGAGGGCCCTAGGAAGCACAGAAAGAGAAATGGAGGGCCTTGGGAGGCACCGGAAGGCCGTTTGGCGGCCCCTCGGTTGCCCCAAAAGGCCCACGCCGGTCCCTAGGGGACATGGAAAGGCAAACAGAGAGGCCTTGAGGACACAAGAGGAGAGGAGGAGTCCTCTGGGAAAGACAAAAAGCTGAAGGCCGGTCCCTTGGCGGGACACCGAAAGGCCCACCGAGGGCCCTGGCCCGCAACCCAAAGGCCCATCAGGAGGGCTTGAGGGGACGAGAGAATAAATGCACAGACTAAGGCGCAGCCTTCAACAGCACCTACGTACGGGACTCACATAAGGCATGAGTATAGCTTTACTGAGCTGGACCAGCCCCTCCAATAGCCCGGCCGCAAAGCTTTCTAAGCAAGGCAAAAACGTTGGCTACTTTTCTCTTCCCTACTTAAGCTTCCCTGTAAAACTGGGTCTTAGCCCGACCGAGGCTGTAGGAGGGAGGAAGGCGAGGGAAAACATTGCAGGGAAAATGCCCAGACACAGTATGGCCTGGCGTGAATAAACGTAGGCACAAGCAAGACCTTGGGAGCAAACTCTTTATTCTCTGCCTGGGGGCGCTGCCCGGGGACTCTGCGGCCCTGGAGCTGCACACCTCCTCAGGACACCCTCCACAAGGCTCCCAGCTACCGCCCTCTTTAATGGCTCGGGCTGCATGGGCTCCTCCAGGAAAAGCTTTAAACGCACTGCTCTGCGCCGTGCTCCTGCCTGGGTAGGGGGCTTCGGACCCGCTGGAGGCACGGGCTGTCTTGGAAACTGCGGGCCCGTGGAGGGGAGGGTGCCTGCGGTGCTCCCTGGCCTGAGGATACGCAGAGTTTCCCACGCGGGCACCAAAGACCTTGCTGTGCCTCCGGAGGTGTCGTCCCGGGACTTCTGAAGGCCTTCTGTTGGCCGGCGAGCATCTTGCTCGGCGCCTCGGAGGAGAGGTGGGAGGAGGGGACGTGAGCTCTCCTCTTTGAATTGTCCTGCTTCCTCTGAAGGCGTGACTATTGCAGGGAGGCTGAGAGGTGGCAAGACCTTCCTCGGTTGAAGCTTCTCAGAGTTTTGCTTGGACTTCCTTTCTTCCTCTAACTTCTTCCTCATCGTTTCCAGAACTTCAAGGACAATGGTTTTGGCATACCCGATCAGTTCTGCATCCAGCTGCTGAACTCCGGAGATGGCTTTTCGGATGCTCTCCTTGGCAATCTCACGACTCACTCGTGAGACAGCAGCAGCGTTTGGCAGTGGTTGCAACACGGGCAGCTTTGCTCTCTTGCTTGCTTCTGGGATCTGCCCTTCCGATGCTCTGGGTGATCCTTGTCCTTCTGTCACGCCCTGAAGCTTCAGGATCTCAGAAAACTGACAGCCAAAGTCCTGTTCAAACTGAGAAGCTACCAAGGATGACAAGCTGGAGGTAACACTTTCAACAGCCTCTTTGGCCCTTTTGTCAATAGAAGACTGCGAAGATGCTCTGTCGGAAGCTGCTAGTTCCGCCTCCCTCCATCCCTCCTCTCCAGATTTGCCCGCTCGGGTGGCTCTTCCGGCAACGAGCTCTGACAGCTTCTGCCTGGCTGCTGGCCCTGGCTCAGCCGCATCAGACGTGCTGGATGCCAAATGCTCCCCAAAGCTCTCCAACACGGTCGCCACAATCTCCTGAGCCACCAGTCTGATTTCGTCCCGGTGATCCGCAGGAGAATTGTCCCAAGGCTCTGCCCCTCTGGCACGGGCAAACAGCCTTCCGCTGACCTCACGGGGAGCCCTCCTTAAGACGTGGACGGACTGATCCAGCGCCTTCACCCGCTCCAGCACTTCCTCGACCACGGTCTCAGCCACCTCTTTAAGCCCCTGGTCTCCTGCCAGCGTAGCCCGCACCAGCGTAGGCTGTATGCTGTTAGGCGCTTCTTCTCCGGCACGCGTTGGAGACTAAAATGAGGAGCAGTTGATGAGTGAATGCGTTCCTTCACCTTGGTTTGCTTTCCTCTTCCTCCTCGCAAGACCCCTGGCCCAGAGTCCCTAGCAGTCCCTAGCAATCAAGCTTGAAAAACTCCGGTTTCTCTGTCGGCCACCTGGCACACGGAGGTTTCTGGTCTCCCGCGGACAGGAGCCAAGCGCTGTGGGCACTTCTCAGAATCAAGGCGGTGCCATTTTGCTCAGAGCAAAGGGCACCGTAGCCCCCCTGGACCTCAGCACGGTGAACCAGGTGCCGCGGGCCCTGAGCTGGAAGCTAGTGGCTGCCTGGGTAGCGCTGATCGTGGCCGGAGGACAGGCCCCAGGGCACAGCGGGCCCCCGCAGGGGCTGGTACTTCCCAACGGGCTCCTTGGCTCCAGCCGCGGGAGGCGCTGGCCAGAGTTGAATAGCGGAGGGAAAGCCGTGGAAGGTACTTGACCAGGCTCTTTGCTCCAGCCTCTTCTACTACGGGTCCCAGCCGCTCTCGGGGCACTGCTGCCCTCTATCAGGGTGGCCCGTTTGCCCCTTTTCGAGGCCGAATGCCAAGAATGGGTGTTTTGAGAGCAGAAAAGGAAACGATGCTTTTTCTTGCGGCACCTGCCTGTTGTCTGCCAGCCCAAGGAAGTGTCCTTGGGACAGGAGGCAGTCTGAAAGTCCACCGCGGGCTGCCAGCCTCATGCAAAGTGGGGAAGAAGTCGCGAGGCAAGACCAGAGCCAGGCAGCAGCCTGAAATTGTCCTCTCCCATCATTTGCTCTTTTGCAGCTTGACAGCCTGACTGCCACGGCAGAAGGAGCTTAACCCTTCACCCTGGCATAGGTACCACCCCACGCTCTCCGGAAACGCTTCCCGAGAGGCGGTTGCAGGGGATGGAGCCGGGCAACGTTTAACGGGCCCCCCGCTAATGAGAACCGGGCAACAGCAGGCTCTCCGCTAAGCTAATCAAAGACCTCCTTGAAGAGAAAACCAACCCACAAACGGCCAAGCACCGCCACTGTCAGGTTCAGCGACGCTGCATCTTTGGATGCACAAGTCTTTGGATGCAAACCAGACTTTTCCTACCAGACGCAAAACCAGCACCGTGGACCGTGCGGCCATTTAGTGCAGCTCACAGGTTCGTGCTAAACGGGCGAGTCCGTGCGCCGAAGTGGCCCCTGAGAGTGCCCAGGCACACTTGTGCCTCAGAAAGGGCTAGCGCCTCATGTCCGAGACACACACGAAGGAAAGCGCCCGCTTCTTGGGCTCTGACAGCCACCCTCAAACGAGCACACGTCGCACACCAGCCAGGCACCACCTCCTCAGCAACCGAGCACCGCTCGCAAGCCCCGAGTGGCTGTGTACACACGCAGCACCCTCTCCCGAGGCACGGGTACCAACGCGCTGCCGCACAGCAGAGGCGGCCCCCAGCGTCCACCCGGCTCCCACTCACCGGCCTCCCTTCGAGAGCGCACTCTTCGGAGGTGCTCTGCGTGCCTGGCTGTCTCCTCTTTCCCAGCTGCTGCTGCTGCTGCTGCTGTTGGCACTTGGCCTGCTGGAAGAGGCGCTGCTCTTTTTCAAGAGCCTCCAGTCTTTCAATCCGCTTCTCGATCACGGTGAGATGCCTGTCAAGAGCAAGGAAGGCAGCTGAGAAGGAGCTGCTCTGCCCATTTTGCCCAGGCCGTTTTCTGCTCAGCCACTCCCATCCTCCTCCTCCTCCGGGTTGCTTTGCTGCCCCGCAGCAGCTTCCAGCTGCCTGTCCAAGGCTCCAAACACAGACTACGCCAACGTGTTCGCAGCCGGCACCGGCTCCTTCCACCGCTGGGCTTTCTTTGTTTACTGGAACGTGAGGCTCCAGGACTTCTCTCAGGGACCACGGGCTCCCTTCAAGAGCAAGCGTTACTTGGCCTTTTCTTACCTCTGCCTCCTCTTCCTCTCTCCACCTGGCAAACTCTTTCTTTGCTCCTGCAGCAGCCACTCTCGCAGGCAAGAAACGTCAATCCGTCCCGGCAGTTCGGGGGCATCCTCTAACTTGGCCAGGTCTCGACGAAGCTTTTTCTGAAAGGTGACACCACGTTGTGGCTTGCTGTTGCCTGGACAAGCGCTCTGCCTGCTGAGGCATCCCGCGGGCCCAGGACAGCACTCTGCTTCAGCCGCGCGACGAGGGCAGAAGAGAAGTGCTTCCCTCGGGACTCTGCGTGCTTGCACGTGACTTTCCCGCCCATGCCCACCCCTGCACCCTGCGCTAGCTCAGCTCGCAGCCCTTTCCCTGCCACAACGCCCGGCCCAGCAGCACAGCCCTCACCTCTTCTGCACTGACCGCCTCCCCTCCCCGAGATGCCGCAAGTAAAGCCCCAGCCCTCGGCACCGTGCCGCTCAGAGGTGTCCACGAACGCTCTGCTTTGCCTACCTCCTCTCGCGTGAACATTTTCTCTGCCTCCAGCTTGAGCGTGGTCAGATACTGCCTGTACTCATTGAACTCCTTCAGAGTGCAAGCCACCTATGGAGAGAGGAGGGGAGAAATCCCCCAAGAACCGTCAAGCCAGCTACCTAGACTGCCTTCCCCAAAACAGCCCAAACCCAGCGGGAGGGGAGCTCCTCCTCTGCGCACCCTCCCCTCCCCTCCCCTCCCCTCCCCTCCCCTCCCCTCCCTGCTGGCAGGGACCCTGACTCCCCCCCAGCCAGGGCTGAGCGCTGCTCCTCGCCCCGGCGCCAGGCCTCGCACCGGCTGCCTCCTCCACACTCAGGCGGTGCGGGGCAGCCTGAGAAGACCAGGAGTGGGAATTGCCAGCGGGACGCTGGCGCTACTTCTGCTCCCAGGGAGACCAGCCCCACAGCCCTGTGCCCTCCGCCAGCAACAGGCGGCTGCAGCAAGCGCTCCGGGAACCCCGCTTGATGAGGGCTGTTTTTATCAGCCCGACGTCCAAACCTACTTTGCCGTCACCGGTGATGTAACCCTCTCTCTTCAGCCTCCGCAGGTTGTCCTTGCGTTTGTGGTAGGCCCGCAGATGCGGGTCATGCAGGCTGTTGTATTCTGTGCTCAGCAGGCGGCAGTATGGATCTCCCAGATTGAAATAACCAGAGGGCTGGTGAAGCTGTAAGAGGGATTTTCCAGAGTAGGAAGGAGGCAGGAGAGAGCAGCAAAGAGGTGCCAAGCGGTACTTGTGGAAAGGTAAAGGTAGTTTGAAGACCAACACTCCTCTCCATCCTTCTGAAGGCACGGAGACCACCACAGCCAGACTGCAGGGCCAGGCTGCGCTGGGCCAGGCTGCGACGGGCTGGGCTGGGGGAGAGAAGTCAAACCCCACCAGCAAAGCAGGCAACTTAGGCCACTGGGAACAACTGCAGACCTTGCCGCAACAGAAATGAACCTTCAGAGTGAAAAGTTCAAGCCCAGTGCTTCAAACGCAGCAACTGGATACTGCACTGAAAACAGTCTCCTTGGGGTTAGGCAGGCCCAAGGGGTGCACCAGCTAACTCTGCCTCCAGGAAGTCTCCGCCTTGGGAAAAATGCCCCGCAAGCTGGAGTAGAAGGAGGACACTGCGTGCATTCCCCAAGCAGAGAAGCCCGAGCTTTTCCAAATACGCCAACAAGGCAAGCAGGAGAAGGTTGGACTCGCCCTCAAGAGTGCCCCGGAGCCTGGCTCGACATTGCTGGCTGAGCCGGAAGGGCACATTGCCCCAGCACCCGGGCACACCGCCGCCTGCTGCAGGCAGGGCCCCGGCCGCACGCCTGCACAGTGCCAGAAACCAGTCCAGAAAACTGACAAGTCCTCCTTTTTGTCTCTGCGCCAGGGAGCCAGGAGCTTCCCTCTACTCCCCAGCGCTGCCAGGTCGAAGGGCTGCAGCGCCCACTGTAGAGCAGGTGGCCACAAGGACTTCTTTGAATGACGGGGACCCCGTAAAAGAGGAGACCTTTTCTACCCCTTTCTACTTCCTTTACCTTTTCCCCCAGCTTTGTCCTGCAGAAGACAGGCTTGGAGCCGGGCTGCAGAGGGATCTTGACCCCAAGCGGGAGGTCCAGCAGCCCAGTACCTCCTTCTGCCAGTGGCTGTCTCCTGTTCCCGAGCTAGAAAGAGGGAGACACTCATGGGCACTCCTGCACGCCAGTTGCTAGAAAGGCTCTCGGAAGACTCCAACCAAGGGGAGCGCCAAGAGCGGCCCAGTCAAAAGCTGCTCTCGGCTTCCTCGCCCCCGTCCACGCAACTCCCATCCCTTCCTCAACCCACGTCCGCGTCCTTCCACAGCAACCCCTCCCACCTGCTTAGCTGTAAGCCAGGCTGGGCACAGAGGCAGGACTCCCTGCAAACTGCCCCCGGCCCGACCACCTTTGGATCCCTCCCAGCTCCCTGGGCACGTCCCGAGGCCCCAGAGCAGCCCTGCATGTCCCAGGCTCCTGGGCTGAGCCCCCTCCATCGGCCCGTTGCTCACCTCTCCCTTCTTGCCCACTGCACTCAGCAGTGCGTCCACGTGTCGGACGCCAGCAGTGCGACGATGCTCCATGGCTCCTTCCAAGAGCTCTCCTGGAGCTGCGACCCTGCGCTGGCACCTCTCGCTCCAGAGGCACCCAGCTGCGGCCACCAGAGCCGGTCTCCCAGCGAGCGGCTATATAGAGCAATCGCACATTGTTGCATCATCACATTGCTGCGCCACCGCATTGTTGCATCGTCACATTGCCACGCCGCCGCCCGGCTGCTGCCCAGCCGCCCCGGGGCCCACCTGGAGGCCCGTCTGGACACGCATGTGGGCCACCCGCTCTCGCTGGGACCCTGCTTTGAGCAGGGGGCCTCGACTAGGTGCTGACCTGCTGCCCCTTCTTCCTCCTTGTACCTCTTCTTCACAGCTTTGGCCTTCAGAGGGCAGGGCTGGAGCTGGGCTGCCCGCGTGCTGCTGCTGCTGCTGCCGCCCTGGCTTTGGTAGACCATTTTTAGACCATTGCCCTGTCACGGGCAAAGCAGCCTCCACTCAGGAAACCGCACTGACTTGGCCCTCCCAGACCCAAACCGCCACTTGTGCCCCGTACCTCCCCCAGCTTTCACCTCTAGAGGACAGGGTGGGAGGCCACTCCAGCCAGTCTTGAGGGGAAAAGAGGATAAAAGAACTTCCCTGGGGCATAGAGAAAGGCCGAGGGAGGGCTCTGCATCCTGCCCACTACGTGACTTGTCTTCTTGAGGGACTGAAGGCCTCCCTTCCCCAGGGGATGCTGCATGTCAGAGGGTCAAGGGCCGAGTCTGCGCCACAGCAGGGTACCGAGTTCCCGTTAGAGAGGGGATTGCTCCCACGGCTCCCCTTTTGGTGAGCCCTGGAACAGGCTGCTTGAACCTGCTCACGTGCACGAGTCTGGCCCTCCACAATAGACCTGTCTCCCCCCTCCGGACAGATGAGTCCCAAACGACATGTGGCAGAGCGGTGCCCAGGTGGAGACGCCACTGCCTATCCCAGGAGCGGCGAGAACAACTATTCGTGCAGGGCTGCTCGGTCTAAGGAGAAAGAGCCCTGGAAAAAGGATCTCAACACAAAGACCGCCATTGTGCTCTGCACACTGGGGAAACCAGGATTCACAGGATGCACGCCCTAACGGTAACGGTGCCCCACGCAGTGAAAGCTGTATTAACTCAGAGGGGTCATCCCTTATTTACCCCTCAACGTGTGCATCGTTATGAATTGATTCTACTAACCAAAACAAATATGACCTTAGAACAGTGTGACGTGTTAAGTCAAACCGCTAACATCTACGTAGACTCCAAACATGCTCTGGGAGTAGTGTTTGCAACAGGACTGATGTGGAAAGAAAGAGGGTTTCTGACGTCAGCGGGACATAAAACAGCACAGCGAGAACAAAGTTTGGATCTTCTGCATGCTCTAGAAAGAACAAAACAAGTAGCAGCATTATACCACGAAGCCCTCCAGCGACATACTTCTGCTCTGACTGAAGGAAACAATCTTGCCCACGGTGCGGCTAAGGCTGCAGCCTTACAACCCTTCCAGTCCAACCAAAAATACAAGAAGAAATGCTAATGACCTGTCGTGGTTTAATTTCAGTCGGCAACTAAGCACCACGCAACCGCTCGCTCACTCCCCGCCACCCGGTGGGATGGGGGAGGGAATTGGAAGAGCACAAGTTAGAAAAACTCGTGGGTTGTGATAAAAACAGTTTAATAATTGAAATAAAATGATAATAATAATATGATAATAATAATAATACACAAAACAAGTGATGCACAGTACAATTGCTCACCACCCGCCGACCGATGCCCAGCCAGTCCCCGAGCAGCAGCCCCCCCGGCCAGCTTTCCCCAGTTTATGTACTGAGCATGACGTCACATGGTATGGAATGTCCCTTTGGCCAGTTTGGCTGTGCCCCCTCCCAGCTTCTTGTGCACCTCCAGCCTTCTCAGTCGGTAGAGCATGGGAAGCTGAAAAGTCCTTGGCTAGTGTAAGCATTACCTAGCAACAACTAAAACATCGGTGCGTTATCAACTTTGTTCTCATCCTAAATCCAAAACACTGTACCAGCTACTAGAAAGGAAATTAACTCTATCCCTGCTGAAACCAGGACAATATCCACCCCTTATTCTATACCATCTGCGTCATGCTCAAGTCTCATATTTTCCAGTACATTTTCATTAATCACCATCCCTTTTTTTATATACATATATATATATACACACACACACACACAGATATCATTCCCTTCATCTGTGGGCCATCCCTCTAAAATGTTCGGTGAGTTCATTTAGTCCATGACTTCGGGCTCCATCTGTCATAATAATCTTTCAGGGTAGGAAAAATGGAGATGGTATGTGGTGTTGGATTGTTTCATGTTGAAGTCAGTTCTGGTACCATCATCATTGTGCTTTGCTTGGTTTCACTGAAGTTATTCTTCATTAGTCTGGGTGATTCTTATTGTAATAACATTAGTATGGCATATAATATTATTAGTACTATTAGTATATCTGTGTATTATTAGTATAACTATTATAACTATAATTAGTACTTAACATCACATAATTCAGATCATTGGCTATTCTCACCCAAAATCAAATCCCCTTGAGGTACACATTGGACTTCCCCATCTTTCCGCATTATCCACCAAGTGCACCCAGGTCCTTGAGCAAAAGCAATCCCATGGATGGGTCTGCCTCTGCCTGAGGCAGGAATAACCCAGACTGTCTTCCCCAGCATATTTTTTATGTGCACTACAGGAACTTTATTCCCATCTACAGTACGTAAAAGTTCTGACTGGGCAGGGCCTGCTCGATTGGCAGATCCCCGAGTGTTGACTAACCAGGTGGCCTTTGCTAAATGCATATCCCAATGTTTGAATGTCCCACCACCCATTGCTCTCAGTGTAGTCTTTAACAGTCCATGGTATCATTCAATTTTCCCAGAGGCTGGTGCATGATAGGGGATGTGATACACCCACTCAATGTCATGCTCTTTGGCCCAGGTGTCTATGAGGTTGTTTCGGAAATGAGTCCCATTGTCTGACTCAATTCTTTCTGGGGTGCCATGTCGCCATAAGACTTGCTTTTTAAGGCCCAGGATAGTGTTCCAGGCAGTGGCATGGGGCACAGGATATGTTTCCAGCCATCCGGTGGTTGCCTCCACCATTGTAAGCACATGGCGCTTGCCTTGACGGGTTTGTGGGAGCGTGATATAATCGATCTGCCAGGCCTCCCCATATTTATATTTCAACCATCGTCCTCCATACCAAAAAGGCTTTAACCACTTGGTTTGCTTGATTGCAGCGCATGTTTCGCATTCATGGATAACCTGGGCTATAGTGTCCATGGTCAAGTCCACCCCTCGATCACGAGCCCATCTATATGTTGCATCTCTTCCTTGGTGGCCTGAGGTGTCATGGGCCCACCGAGCTAGAAATAATTCACCCTTATGTTGCCAGTCCAGATCCACCTGAGCCACTTCAATCTTAGCAGCCTGATCCACCTGCTGGTTATTTTGATGTTCTTCAGTGGCCCAACTCTTGGGTACGTGAGCATCTACGTGACGGACTTTTACAACCAGGTTCTCCACCCGGGCAGCAATATCTTGCCACAATGCGGCAGCCCAGATGGGTTTGCCTCTGCGCTGCCAGTTGCTCTGCTTCCATTGCTGCAACCACCCCCACAGGGCATTTGCGACCATCCATGATTCAGTATAGAGATAGAGCACTGGCCACTTTTCTCGGTCAGCAATGTCTAAAGCCAGCTGGATGGCCTTTACTTCTGCAAATTGGCTCGATTCAACTTCTCCTTCAGCAGTTTCTACAACTTGTCGCATAGGACTCCATACAGCAGCTTTCCACCTCCGATGCTTTCCCACAAGACGACAGGACCCATCAGTGAACAGGGCATATTGCTTCTCATTTTCTGGTAGTTCATTATACATTGGGGCCTCTTCAGCACGCGTTACCTCCTCCTCTGGCAATATTCCAAAATCTTTGCCCTCTGGCCAATCCATGATCACTTCCAGGATTCCTGGGTGACTGGGGTTTCCTATTCGAGCCCGTTGTGTGATCAGTGTGACCCACTTACTCCATGTAGCATCAGTTGCGTGATGTGTACAGGGACCCTCCCTCTGAACATCCAGCCTAGCACCGGCAGTCGGGGTGCCAGGAGGAGCTGTGCTTCAGTACCAACCACTTCTGAAGCAGCTCGAACCCCTTCATATGCTGCTAATATCTCTTTTTCAGTTGGAGTATAGCGGGCCTCGGATCCTTTGTATCCCCGACTCCAAAACCCTAGGGGTCGACCTCAAGTCTCCCCTGGTGCTTTCTGCCAGAGGCTCCAGGTAGGGCCATTCTCCCCGGCTGCGGCGTAGAGCACATTTTTTACATCTTGCCCTGCCCGGACTGGCCCAAGGGCTACTGCATAAACTATCTGCCGTTTAATTTGGTCAAAAGCTTGTCGTTGCTCAGGGCCCCATTTGAAATCGTTCTTTTTTCGGGTCACTTGATAGAGAGGGTTTACAATCAGACTGTAATTTGGAACGTGCATTCTCCAAAAACCCACGACGCCTAAGAAAGCTTGTGTTTCCTTTTTGCTAGTTGGTGGAGACATGGCTGTTATTTTGTTGATCACATCCATTGGGATCTGACGACGTCCATCTTGCCATTTTATTCCTAAAAATTGGATCTCCTGTGCAGGTCCCTTGACCTTACTTTGTTTTATGGCAAAACCGGCCTTCAGCAGGATTTGGACTATTTCCTTCCCTTTTTCAAAAACTTTTCCTGCTGTGTTGCCCCACACGATGATATCATCAATGTATTGCAGGTGTTCCGGAGCTCCACCCTGTTCTAGTGCAGTCTGGATTAGTCCATGGCAAATGGTAGGGCTGTGTTTCCACCCCTGGGGCAGTCGATTCCAGGTGTACTGAACGCCCCTCCAAGTGAAAGCAAATTGTGGCCTGCACTCCGCTGCCAAAGGGATTGAGAAAAACGCATTAGCAATATCAATCGTGGCATAGCACTTGGCTGCCTTTGACTCCAGTGCATACTGAGGTTCTAGCATGTCTGGCACAGCAGCACTCAGCGGTGGCGTGACTTCATTTAGGCCACGATAGTCTACTGTTAGTCTCCACTCTCCATTAGACTTCCGCACTGGCCATATGGGACTGTTAAAGGGTGAGCGAGTCTTGCTGATCACTCCTTGGCTCTCCAGTCGACGAATCAGCTCATGAATGGGAATCAGGGAGTCTCGGTTGGTGCGATATTGCCGCCGGTGCACTGTGGTGGTAGCGATTGGCATTTGTTGGTCTTCGACCTTCAGCAACCCCACAACAGAGGGGTCCTCCGAGAGACCAGGCAAGGTGGACAGCTGTTTAATTTCCTCCATCTCCAAGGCAGCTATACCAAAAGCCCACCAGTACCCTTTTGGGTCCTTGAAATACCCTCTCCTGAGGTAGTCTATGCCAAGGATGCACGGAGCATCTGGGCCAGTCACAATGGGATGCTTCTGCCACCCATTCCCAGTTAGACTCACTTCGGCTTCCAATACAGTTAGCTGTTGGGATCCCCCCGTCACCCCAGAAATACAGATGGGTTCTGTCCCTATATATCTTGATGGCATTAGGGTACACTGTGCACCGGTGTCTACCAGAGCCTTATACTTCTGTGGGTCTGATGTGCCAGGCCACCGAATTCACACAGTCCAGTAAACCCGGTTGTCCCTTTCCTCCCCCTGGCTGGAGGCAGGGCCCCTCTAATCCTCATCACAGTACTCATTTCTCATTTCTTGTACATACGAGTCAGAAGTTTCTTCATTAAGATCAAGAGTAAGATCAGCCCTTCTACTCTGTCTGGGGAACTGCCCGCTGGAAACTGGAGCAGCAATTTTCCTGGAAGAACCTCTTTCTGTGATTGTTTTCCCTTGCAATTCGCGTACCCGTGCCCCTAGGGCTGCAGTAGGTTTCCCATCCCACTTCCTCATGTCCTCTCCGTGGTCACGCAGATAAAACCATAGGGTGCCCCGTGGTGTGTACCCTTTATATTCTCTCTCTTGAGCAAAAGAACGCTTACTTCTAATAGCCGAGATACTGGTCCGTACAGGTGAGGAGTAGGACCTATCCTCTCTGAGTTGCTGGATCTCCCGGGACAGTTTTTCAGACAGTTTCTCCACAGCCGAGACGAGGGAGGAAGAAAGACTTTCCTCGTATTGCTGGAGTTGACTAGCCAATTCACCCACTGTTTGTTCCTCTCCATCTTTCCAGGTTATCACTGCCAATGAATTGGCGTATGACGATGGTGAGCTCCTTATAAACTTCCGCCACATGGGTCGTGTGCACTTGACTTCGTCTGGATCTTTGGATAGTTGTTCATTGTTCAGGTCACCATAAATCACCTCCAGCACAGCTAATTCTCTCAGAAACTGGATACCCTTCTCCATGGTGGCCCATTTGCTTGGGCGACATATGACATCTTCCTTAAAGGGATACCTTTCCTTCACGCTTGACAAGAGTCGCCTCCAAAGGCTGAGGATACGTGTCCCGTTTCCAATTGCTTTATCAATGCCCCCTTCCCTAGAAAGGGATCCCAGCTGCTTGGCTTCCCTACCCTCTAATTCCAGGCTACTGGCCCCATTATCCCAGCATCGGAGCAGCCAGGTGACAATATGCTCACCTGGACGGCGGCTGAAATCTTTTCGTATATCTCGCAGCTCACTCAGGGATAGAGATCGGGTGGTCACTGCCTCGTTTATGAGTTCTTCCTCTTCCTCCTCCTCGATCAGCGGCCGGCTCTCCTCCTCCCGTTCTCGTGATGGCCCTTCTCCAGGGTAGTCGTACAGTTCTTCCTCCGGTTCCCTTTTAGAAGAAGCTTCTTCCTCCCTTACTAAACGAGCCGACTTCCGCTTCCAAAATTTCTTCTTGTGTACAGGGGCGACTGATACCGGCACAGGCTGGTTCTTTGGTTCAGCCACAGGGCCTGTTGCTGGGGTTGGAGTGGCTGCAGTGCATGTCGCCAGGGTTGGAGTGGCTGCAGTGCAAGTGCATGTCACCGGAGTCTGAGTGACCGCAGGGCCTGTTGCCGGGGTTGGAGTGGCCGCAGTGCATGTCGCCGGGGTTGGAGTGACCGCTGTGCAAGTGCATGTCACCGGAGTCTGAGTGGCCGCAGGGCCTGTTGCCGGGGTTGGAGTGGCTGCAGTGCATGTCGCCGGGGTTGGAGTGGCTGCAGTGCAAGTGCATGTCACCGGAGTCTGAGTGGCCGCGGGGCCTGTTGCCAGGGTTGGAGTGGCCGCAGTGCATGTCGCCGGGGTCGGAGTGGCTGCAGGGCCTGTCACCAGGATTGGAGTGGACACAGGGCCTGTCGCCGGGGTCTGAGTGGCCGCAGTGCATGTCGCCGGGGTCTGAGTGACCGCAGTGCATGTCACCAGGGTCTGAGTGACCGCAGTGCATGTCGCCGGGGTCGGAGTGGCTGCAGGGCCTGTCGCTGGGGTCTGAGTGGCCGTAGTGCGTGTTGCCCGGGTTTGAGTGGCCGCAGGGCCTGTTGCCGGCATCTGAGTAGTTGCAGTGCATGTCGCCGGGGTCGGAGTGGCCGCAGTGCATGTCGCCGGGGTCGGAGTGGACACAGGGCCTGTCGCCGGGGTTGGAGTGGACACAGGGCCTGTTGCCGGGGTCGGAGTGGACACAGTGCATGTTGCTGGGGTCTGAGTGGCCGCAGTGCATGTCGCCGGGGTTGGAGTGGCCGCAGTGCATGTCGCCGGGGTCTGAGTGGCTGCAGTGCATGTCACCGGGGTCTGAGTGGCCGCAGAGCCTGTCGCCGGGGTTGGAGTGGCCGCAGTGCATGTCGCCGGCGTCTGAGTAGCTGCAGTGCATGTTGCTGGGGTCGGAGTGGCTGCAGGGCCTGTTGCCGGGGTCTGAGTGGCTGCATGGCATGTCGCTGGGGTCGGAGTGGCCGCAGGGCACGTTGCCCGGGTCTGAGTGGCCGCAGGGCCTGTTGCCGGCGTCTGAGTAGCTGCAGTGCATGTTGCTGGGGTCGGAGTGGCTGCAGGGCCTGTTGCCGGGGTCTGAGTGGCTGCATGGCATGTCGCTGGGGTCGGAGTGGCCGCAGGGCATGTTGCCGGGGTTGGAGTGGCCGCAGTGCATGTCGCTGGGGTTGGAGTGACCGCAGTGCAAGTGCATGTCACCGGAGTCTGAGTGGCTGCAGGGCCTGTTGCCGGGGTTGGAGTGGCCGCAGTGCATGTCGCTGTGGTTGGAGTGACCGCAGTGCAAGTGCATGTCACCGGAGTCTGAGTGGCCGCAGGGCCTGTCGCCGGGGTCGGAGTGGCCACAGTGCATGTCACCGGGGTCGGAGTGGCCGCAGTGCATGTCGCCGGGGTCGGAGTGGCCGCAGTGCGTGTTGCCCGGGTTTGAGTGGCCGCAGGGCCTGTTGCCGGCGTCTGAGTAGCTGCAGTGCATGTTGCTGGGGTCGGAGTGGCTGCAGGGCCTGTTGCCGGGGTCTGAGTGGCTGCATGGCATGTCGCTGGGGTCGGAGTGGCCGCAGGGCACGTTGCCCGGGTCTGAGTGTCCGCAGTGCGTGTCGTTTTACTGTCAGAGCCAGAGACCTTCTCTTCCCTTTGAGGGCACTGAATGGTGTTGAACAGGGCTCGGTAGGCATGGGCCAGGCCCCAGCACGTTGCAATGATCTGCATCTCTCTGGAGTTGCCAGGGTGACAGCATACTTTTTCCAAATATTCTACTAACTTTTCAGGATTCTGCACTTGCTCAGGGGTGAAGTTCCAAAACACTGGGGGTGCCCACTGGCCTAGGTACTTGCCCATCTTGTCCCACACACCCTGCCAATCATAATTATTCAGCCTTGGGGCAGATCTCTGGATGATATTCTTAAATTGCTTACCAACTTTAGACAAAACCAAAACAATATTCCAAAGAAGTACCAATAGAAGTATCTTAACTGCCCAAGGCTGTTCAACATACTGAAAAATTACTGTAATGAAGGAGGAAACATCATAGAAGAAGGTAGTGACACTGCCATTCTGTATTTCCTCCGTAAAAAAACTCTCAGAAAAGTTACTGTGATTGCTAGTTGTCTCCACGAAATGGTATCTGTGGCACAGTAACAGCTTCATTGCGAAATTTACATACCACACTAACGTCAAGGTCAATGTTCTAAAAACAAACCTCACAAGCGAGACATTACTATTCACTGCAGACCACAGCAAACTGCAAAACCCAACACCAATCTTTAACATGTACAGCAGGAAAAAGAGCGCGATGCAGATTATACAAATCAATATCGAGAACAGAGAAACCAACATTGTGACCCACAACCACTAACAGATATAAGTTCCTTAATACACTCCGGTTAATCTGTTATTATCTCAAACCCTTCGTGCCCCACATTGGGTGCCAAAAAGGACTGTCGTGGTTTAATTTCAGTCGGCAACTAAGCACCACGCAGCCGCTCGCTCACTCCCCGCCACCCGGTGGGATGGGGGAGGGAATTGGAAGAGCACAAGTTAGAAAAACTCATGGGTTGTGATAAAAACAGTTTAATAATTGAAATAAAATGATAATAATAATATGATAATAATAATAATACACAAAACAAGTGATGCACAGTACAATTGCTCACCACCCGCCGACCGATGCCCAGCCAGTCCCCGAGCAGCAGCCCCCCCGGCCAGCTTTCCCCAGTTTATGTACTGAGCATGACGTCACATGGTATGGAATGTCCCTTTGGCCAGTTTGGCTGTGCCCCCTCCCAGCTTCTTGTGCACCTCCAGCCTTCTCAGTCGGTAGAGCATGGGAAGCTGAAAAGTCCTTGGCTAGTGTAAGCATTACCTAGCAACAACTAAAACATCGGTGCGTTATCAACTTTGTTCTCATCCTAAATCCAAAACACTGTACCAGCTACTAGAAAGGAAATTAACTCTATCCCTGCTGAAACCAGGACATGGCCGTAACTGAAGTAGACTTAAAAAAGAACATGAAACTTTACCCACAGAAGAAACTGAAAAATGGACACATTTAGGAGCAAAACGAGTAAATGGAACCTGCACATTAGAAGGAAAACCTTTTCTCCCCAGGACTACGTTGATACCTTTGGTCAGAGAACTTCACCATCGGACACATCTTATCTCGAAAATCAAGTCTCTCAATCATAGGTGGCACCTGGATTGACCCTGGCAATATTACAAGTCACAAAAGGATGTTTGATATGTGCAGAATAGAACGCAAAGTCCAAGACGGAGGAAAAAATCAAAAGGAGGGCGCCCTTGGGGCCTGCATGCCGTTCCAGAAACGACAAATTGACTTGGCAGATACGCCTCCAAAAGACCGACTAAAACACCTATCATGGATCAGTTATCCCGTTGGGTAGAGGCACTCCCTACTCGAAAAGCAACTGCTCAAGTGGTTGTTAAAGCTTTACTGAAAGATATCATACCACGTTTTGGAGTGCCTGAAGAAATAGGCTCCGATAAAGGATCACGTTTCACAGCTGAAATACTAGAAAACCTGTACAAAGCTTTAGGAATTCGACAAAGACTGCATACACCTTACCACCCCCAATCCTCGGGACAGGGAGAGAGAATGAACTGTACTCTAAAGATTAAACTGGCAAAAATTTGTAGAGAAACTCAATTAAAATGGACAGAAGCTAATTTACCATTAGCACTGTGGGAATTAAGGCGATGCCCAAACCCAGGTCATAAAAGACCTCCTTTTGAGATTTTATTCCGAAGACCAGGTTGAGTTCCAGGAACCTTTGCTCCAGCACGCACAAGCCTTTTGGCAGGGGACGAAGCAGTTACCCAGTCTGTCCGATATCTGCAAGATAGTTTTAAAAAGAAACAGTACGAAGCGGTAATTACACAAACTTCACCTTTAGGAAACTCTCTGCATCCGTATCGACCCGGGAGATTATGTGATGATAAAGGTCTGTAAGACTAAAGATGCATCACAAGCCAAGTGCGAGGGCCCTGTGCAAGTATTGTTCTGTACTCATTCTGCTCTTAAGGTTGCAGCTAAAGACGCATGGATCCACCACTCTCAGGTGAAAGCCGCACCCAACGCCCGGTCAGGACCCTCCTTTTGCTCCTGTTCAGCACGATCGGAGGAATTCCACTACAACACCTCACTCCCAAGTTTCCGCTGGTGGCTGTTATTACCAAAGACCGCCTTAAACGATTCAGACTGCAGGCCTAGAATTATAGACCCAAAAATGCAGCCGGAGGCCCGTGCACACTTGGGAGACTCACGGTCTCCCTACTAAAAAGAACCACCTCAGCCAAATATAACACAAAAAGAAGCAGAAGGAGCCTATCTCAGGCTCGACCGCCGGACTGTGACTCAAGTGTAAATCTGTTGAGCAAAGCGGGAGCAGTAGCACTAAGCCCGTCATCAGTGGGAGTCCCTGCACTAGCACTAGGTGCCAGCCTCCCAACCGACAGAGGTGGCCTGTACGCTAGCAAAAACTCTGAATGCCACCTCCACTTTGATTGCATTACTACAAGAGGAACAACATTCAAACAGGGAAGCAGTCCTACGAAACAGAGCAGCTACAGATTACTTGTTCCTTAGGGCCAGCCACGGGTGTGAAGATTTGGAAGGGCTTTGTTGTTTCAGTCTCACAGATAACAATAAACCAATAGAAGCCCAACTGGAAAACTTAAAAGCTTTAGTACAAAACATAAGAGAGGACCCAAAAGGAATAGAATGGTGGAACTGGTTGTCAAATCTATTTCCTTCTGTTTCCCCAATACTGAAACAATTTATCAGTTTGGTATTAACGATATTAGGAGTTTTACTTATCGTAGAGATCACAGTCTGCTCTTTTGCTCAAGCATGCCCAACCCGTCTTGCGCAAATTTGTGGATACAAATAGTATTCTGCTCCGATTTAAAGAGTGCAGGTATGCACAAAACAAAAGGAGGGAGTGTTACTTAAGAAAAAGCTACAATGCAAAGATGGCTTCCAAGACATGCGAACGAGAGCTTGACCAACAGCGACCTCACCTGTACAAGAGGGTCTGCTGTTAGAAGAAGCCAGACCAAATTGGCTGCAAGCAGCAAAGTAGCAACAAAATAGTGCCAACGCAGCTAACAAATAAGCATCAGGTGCACTTGCACGGGGGGCTCGTGTGAACAAATACTCAAAGGTGAATGGTAACAAGTGATGTCATGGCCAAAGCCAATAGGTTGCGTAAATTGTCAAAATGAATGTGTGAGAGGTCTTAAATTGCGCTACAAGGAATCAAGAGTGTAACACGGGGTCCTTCTCGGGCTCCCAGCTGAGAGGCACCTTTATTGCCGACAATACAAGGGGTTTCAGCTAGCATGGGCTTCTGCTGCCTTCTTTCTGCTACCCATGCACGAACTAGAAGAAAAGAAAATGCAAACAAAGCCATTTTGCTAACACCGGCTGCTGCCCCGCCGCCCTGGGGCCCACCTGGAGGCCCGCCTGCACAAGCATGTGGGCCACCCGCTCTCGCTGGAGAGGGGGCTTGACGAGCTGCTGACCTGCTGCCCCTTCTTCCTCCTTGTGCCTCTTCTTCACAGCTTTGGCCTTCAGAGGGCAGGGCTGGAGCTGGGCTGCCCGAGGGCTGCTGCTACTGCCCTGCCTTTGGTAGACCATTTTTAGACCATTGCCCTGTCATGGGCAAAGCAGCCTTCCACTCGGGGAATTGCACTGAATTAGATTTTTGGCCCATTGCTCTCAACAGCTAATTCCTGATTTGCGTCTTGAGAAACACGGAGGACAAACGAAGGACACAGGAAACCCCTCTCCTCCCCTTTCCTCAGGCTCCCCTTCAGCCCAGACACCTCTCTGTCCCCTTCTCAGGCTCCCCTGCCCTCGTTTCTGCTGCACATCACCCTCGGTGCCTCCTGGGAGGCAACGGGCCGCGCAGGACGTTCTGCATCGGGGCAGGACGGTTTCTCTCCGCCACTCTTTCCCTTTCCCTCTGCCCTTCTGCTGCCCCTCCCCTCTCACCTGTTCCTTATGCTTTGGCAGGACACCTCCACAGGCCGCAGTCTGTGGACCGCAGAGGTACCAGTACCGACACCATGGAGCGCCTCCGGTCACGAGCTCCGCCGATTGGCCACAGCTCTGGCGCGTAGCGTCCCTTGCTGAGCCAGCTGGAACCGGCTGTGACTGGCCCAGGGCGGCTCCTAGGCCGACCCCCACAGGGGGCCCTCCCAGACCCAAACCGCCACTTGTGCCCCGTACCTCCCCCAGCTTTCACCTCTAGAGGACAGGGTGGGAGGCCACTCCAGCCAGTCTTGAGGGGAAAAGAGGGTAAAAGGAGTTCCCAGGGGCATAGAGAAAGGCCGAGGGAGGGCTCTGGGTGGCACCCAAGGGCACACGGAGGGCCGTGGTGGGTACCCAGAGCCACGCAAAGGGCTCGGGCTGGGCACCGAAAGGCACACGGAGCGCTCTGGGCCGCCCCAAAGGGCAAGCGGAGGGCCCTAGGAAGCACAGAAAGAGAAATGGAGGGCCTTGGGAGGCACCGGAAGGCCGTTTGGCGGCCCCTCGGTTGCCCCAAAAGGCCCACGCCGGTCCCTAGGGGACATGGAAAGGCAAACAGAGAGGCCTTGAGGACACAAGAGGAGAGGAGGAGTCCTCTGGGAAAGACAAAAAGCTGAAGGCCGGTCCCTTGGCGGGACACCGAAAGGCCCACCGAGGGCCCTGGCCCGCAACCCAAAGGCCCATCAGGAGGGCTTGAGGGGACGAGAGAATAAATGCACAGACTAAGGCGCAGCCTTCAACAGCACCTACGTACGGGACTCACATAAGGCATGAGTATAGCTTTACTGAGCTGGACCAGCCCCTCCAATAGCCCGGCCGCAAAGCTTTCTAAGCAAGGCAAAAACGTTGGCTACTTTTCTCTTCCCTACTTAAGCTTCCCTGTAAAACTGGGTCTTAGCCCGACCGAGGCTGTAGGAGGGAGGAAGGCGAGGGAAAACATTGCAGGGAAAATGCCCAGACACAGTATGGCCTGGCGTGAATAAACGTAGGCACAAGCAAGACCTTGGGAGCAAACTCTTTATTCTCTGCCTGGGGGCGCTGCCCGGGGACTCTGCGGCCCTGGAGCTGCACACCTCCTCAGGACACCCTCCACAAGGCTCCCAGCTACCGCCCTCTTTAATGGCTCGGGCTGCATGGGCTCCTCCAGGAAAAGCTTTAAACGCACTGCTCTGCGCCGTGCTCCTGCCTGGGTAGGGGGCTTCGGACCCGCTGGAGGCACGGGCTGTCTTGGAAACTGCGGGCCCGTGGAGGGGAGGGTGCCTGCGGTGCTCCCTGGCCTGAGGATACGCAGAGTTTCCCACGCGGGCACCAAAGACCTTGCTGTGCCTCCGGAGGTGTCGTCCCGGGACTTCTGAAGGCCTTCTGTTGGCCGGCGAGCATCTTGCTCGGCGCCTCGGAGGAGAGGTGGGAGGAGGGGACGTGAGCTCTCCTCTTTGAATTGTCCTGCTTCCTCTGAAGGCGTGACTATTGCAGGGAGGCTGAGAGGTGGCAAGACCTTCCTCGGTTGAAGCTTCTCAGAGTTTTGCTTGGACTTCCTTTCTTCCTCTAACTTCTTCCTCATCGTTTCCAGAACTTCAAGGACAATGGTTTTGGCATACCCGATCAGTTCTGCATCCAGCTGCTGAACTCCGGAGATGGCTTTTCGGATGCTCTCCTTGGCAATCTCACGACTCACTCGTGAGACAGCAGCAGCGTTTGGCAGTGGTTGCAACACGGGCAGCTTTGCTCTCTTGCTTGCTTCTGGGATCTGCCCTTCCGATGCTCTGGGTGATCCTTGTCCTTCTGTCACGCCCTGAAGCTTCAGGATCTCAGAAAACTGACAGCCAAAGTCCTGTTCAAACTGAGAAGCTACCAAGGATGACAAGCTGGAGGTAACACTTTCAACAGCCTCTTTGGCCCTTTTGTCAATAGAAGACTGCGAAGATGCTCTGTCGGAAGCTGCTAGTTCCGCCTCCCTCCATCCCTCCTCTCCAGATTTGCCCGCTCGGGTGGCTCTTCCGGCAACGAGCTCTGACAGCTTCTGCCTGGCTGCTGGCCCTGGCTCAGCCGCATCAGACGTGCTGGATGCCAAATGCTCCCCAAAGCTCTCCAACACGGTCGCCACAATCTCCTGAGCCACCAGTCTGATTTCGTCCCGGTGATCCGCAGGAGAATTGTCCCAAGGCTCTGCCCCTCTGGCACGGGCAAACAGCCTTCCGCTGACCTCACGGGGAGCCCTCCTTAAGACGTGGACGGACTGATCCAGCGCCTTCACCCGCTCCAGCACTTCCTCGACCACGGTCTCAGCCACCTCTTTAAGCCCCTGGTCTCCTGCCAGCGTAGCCCGCACCAGCGTAGGCTGTATGCTGTTAGGCGCTTCTTCTCCGGCACGCGTTGGAGACTAAAATGAGGAGCAGTTGATGAGTGAATGCGTTCCTTCACCTTGGTTTGCTTTCCTCTTCCTCCTCGCAAGACCCCTGGCCCAGAGTCCCTAGCAGTCCCTAGCAATCAAGCTTGAAAAACTCCGGTTTCTCTGTCGGCCACCTGGCACACGGAGGTTTCTGGTCTCCCGCGGACAGGAGCCAAGCGCTGTGGGCACTTCTCAGAATCAAGGCGGTGCCATTTTGCTCAGAGCAAAGGGCACCGTAGCCCCCCTGGACCTCAGCACGGTGAACCAGGTGCCGCGGGCCCTGAGCTGGAAGCTAGTGGCTGCCTGGGTAGCGCTGATCGTGGCCGGAGGACAGGCCCCAGGGCACAGCGGGCCCCCGCAGGGGCTGGTACTTCCCAACGGGCTCCTTGGCTCCAGCCGCGGGAGGCGCTGGCCAGACTTGAATAGCGGAGGGAAAGCCGTGGAAGGTACTTGACCAGGCTCTTTGCTCCAGCCTCTTCTACTACGGGTCCCAGCCGCTCTCGGGGCACTGCTGCCCTCTATCAGGGTGGCCCGTTTGCCCCTTTTCGAGGCCGAATGCCAAGAATGGGTGTTTTGAGAGCAGAAAAGGAAACGATGCTTTTTCTTGCGGCACCTGCCTGTTGTCTGCCAGCCCAAGGAAGTGTCCTTGGGACAGGAGGCAGTCTGAAAGTCCACCGCGGGCTGCCAGCCTCATGCAAAGTGGGGAAGAAGTCGCGAGGCAAGACCAGAGCCAGGCAGCAGCCTGAAATTGTCCTCTCCCATCATTTGCTCTTTTGCAGCTTGACAGCCTGACTGCCACGGCAGAAGGAGCTTAACCCTTCACCCTGGCATAGGTACCACCCCACGCTCTCCGGAAACGCTTCCCGAGAGGCGGTTGCAGGGGATGGAGCCGGGCAACGTTTAACGGGCCCCCCCCCCGCTAATGAGAACTGGGCAAGAGCAATTCTGTTCCCTCCTGCTGCGGAGGGAACACAGGATGCCAGGGAGCGAAAGTATTTTCAATGCCTCAGTCTAAGCAATAGGTAAGCAATTACTTGGCCTTACACAAAGACAGACATTTCAATACTATATAAAGAGTAGCAGCTAAAACGGGAACTGAGTCTTCTGTTTATTACTGTAGAATATGGAGTTATTGGCCTTACTATCTGTTCTTTGAGTAACGCTTCAGATGACTGTCTTTTGTCGTTGTTTCGCCCTGAAATTATCTCTACTTGTGGAATGAATTTGATGCTGTAACACAAGAACTGTTACACAGCTGATTTGGTCTGTCCTCTAGAATATAGAGAGTTTGAACATGGCATATGGCAGCAAACACTATGACCTGGCTGTCAAATCTAATCAGTGCTAGAGGGCACTTGCATTTGTCATGAAAATAATTTTTGAAAGCCTTTCCCTGAGTCAACCATAGAAATGAATACGATCAAATTCATTACAGACAGAAATCCTGTTTAACAGTATGAGGTTAACTGAGCATTGTGACACCTCAGGCGACGGGAAAACCTTGCAGATAAAGGTATTATGTGATATAGGTATGTGATACAGGTGTTACGTGATATAGTAGCTGGCTTCTCAGGTCCAGTAAGATCTGCTGGCCAGACCTCCAGGCTGGCCCTTCACAGCCACGTGAGCATCTCTGACTATGTTTCAGAGCACCCTGGGTTATTAGCTGGTGTGCAAGGCTGGACCAAGGCTGGGCTCTGTCACACGCACGGAGCTGAGCAGATGCTGATTAGCTATTCCAGAAGCCAGCACTGAGAATGAAGTCCAGACATTCAAATGGCTCTGCCCGAACAGCCTCTCCTTACAGGACCCCGTCTAGCTGTGAGCGCTGCTTTTAGTCCCTGCAGAGCACTCACTGGAGCTCCTATGTCTGGGAACACAGTTTGAGACCTCTGAGATGGCTATGCCCATGGTGACCTGGGTTCACAGATCTTACTGGCTTTGGTTCCACATGAAAGCAACTATCTGCTTACAGACCCAAGCTGGCCAAGAAAACAGTACAGATGCATTCATATGGTATGTGAAAGACCGCATTATTTGAAAACAAAACGTCCTGCAGGGCATCAAAATGAAGTATTATGATAGGTCTACATCATAATGAAATGAAGTATTTAATCAGCTGAAATATTATAATAGGTCTACATCATCTACAGCATCTTGAAAGTCTGCAGTGCTGATTACAATCTGATGCCGCTCCCATGGCTCTGTAGAACATGCTACATCCCCTCCTGAAGGCTGAAATCATCTCTCCCCATCAAACAGGGATTTATTACCAGCCATGCAGACTTTAGAAAGAGCAAGATGTCAAATGTTTATGCTTTAGAAAGAAAAAAGACTGAAAGGTTCAATACCTGTAAATACGCCTCCAACGACGGCACAAACTCCCGTGAGAAAGTGTGTAAAGGACCTAGAATGAGGAAAGCAATTTGAACAACCAGCATGAGCTCAGATACCAATATGTCAGATAAGTAACAATTAACTAATAAAAACTAATTCATAATTATCATAATGTTCATCATAGCACGTGTAAGTATGCATTCTACAAATATTATAGCTGGCAACAGATTTAACAATTAAATAACCCCTACTGGCTACAGAATGGAGTTTATCACCTACTTTTATTGAGTAGCATCAGAGCAGTGCGCTCTAACGAGCTCAATGGCAACCCTAGGAGGTAAGTACTGAATTTATGGTCTTTTAATCCCTAAGGTTTTATCCATTCCTACCCAGACAGAATGCACAGCAGGCTGCTGTAACACAAAAACTAAATCCCTAAGCACATGTTAATACATTTTAAGGTGTGGGCATTGGCTGTCCCTCATTATGATCCTAAAAGATCGGACAGCTACAACCCCTTCCATTCCCCTGCAATTACATGCCTGTGATTAACGGAGGACCCGGAAAGAAGAAAGAGGTTCCACACTGACGACAACATGCAGAAAAGCTATAGCAGGTGCAGGTTGGGTAAGGTGGGTGCTGCTGTAGGTGCTGGTAAGATGGTTATGCTATGTAAATCCAGCCTTCCCATTAAAAAAGACTTTGAGGAAATTAGTCTGAACTGAAGACCATTATATCAGACTTCTGCTCGCTGCACCAACTTCCTTCTCCGTCTTGATACTGGATTAAAACGCTTCAGGTAGTATCAGAAAAACCCCAATCCCTTTCAGATGTTCACACTGAGAGGAAGGGCATCTGGGAGTGCCTCTTCCTCTCCACTGACCGGGAAGGGGCTTGGATGGCTTTCAGGCATTTGTACTGTCACGTCTGAGTGAGGATGGAGTTTTAAGCTATGCAAAATGACAAAAGGGTGAATGAAGTAGATTGAAATGTCTCTTACCTGTGTTTCTCTGTCAGCTTCACCATCATGGGCAAAAGTTCACATAGCACAAATACACCAGGCAGACCCTGGTCTCCTAGTAGCCCATTGGCTATTTTCTCATGTCGTGTAACTGAAAACTGGTTAGTCCTTACCACCTAGCAGGAAACAAACACAGCAAATGTTGTTTTGTTAACGAGGAATAGGAGAGGCTACTAAAACATGAGTTCAGTGAACCATATCAGTGTAGCCCTGCCCACTCACTTGTGGGGGGCCTGACAGTGGTTACAAAGGGTCATAAAGAGCACCATCGGGATCAAGTCTATTTTTACCACAGGCTATCAGTTAAAGCCCCACCTAGCCCAAAGAATGAGCGGTGCATCAGTCTCCAGGCTGGACTGTTTTGGTCTCTGCTGGCAAGTAATAGCATAAGCTGTCCCTCTCGACCTCAACCCCAAGTCCACGTCATCCTCTACCAAAATGCCGTCCACCTAAGCATGCTTCAGGAGACAGCACCAATGTGAGAAAGCCATATATATTCAAGAGTGAGAAAAAAAAAGTAAATAATACATAAAGGCAGGAGAGTGCCAGGGCTGCAGGAGGACACAGAATGCCCATCTCTATATAAACGAAGATCACCCTGCAGCATTCTTCTGCGCCCTGCCATTCTTTGCCATGTTGTTCATACCAGTCCTATTCTTAGAGCAAATAAATTGGGTTTCTGTAAAATGAAATTATGTTCTATCATCCCCAATAAGCTATCTGACACAAATTACGATCCAAGCTGAGAAACATACTATCCAGTTTCTCTACCAAATTCGGCATTTGGAGGTTCCAAGTACTGATTGTGTAACACAGCCCCTGGTATACATCTGGCAGCACTTGGATCCATAGTTACCATACGTATAAGCATCACGGTCTGCGTGGATTCCTCTCCTGGTGACTAATAAAAAGAAATTCTTTTGACAGGAGAAGTCCTTTGAAAACTGAACAACAGCTCTACAGTAGAATGCAAGATTTCATCAGGAGAAACAGAAGCCACGGTATACTGGGAGGTGGCCATAAGAATAGGGCTCCGCTTAACTATCCTTTGTACTTCAGGAATTTCAATCATCCACAGAAACTGCAGAGGCATCCTCAATCCAAGCAGAATGAGCTTCAAACATGGTCTGAAGGGTCTCCCAGTATCACCTCATAGCAAGTAACTTCCACCCAACTTCCAGGAAAAAACAGACGGGTCCTTTCTAGGCAGGGGATTGAAGAAAGAGTGGTCCACATAAGGATTTATCACAGGAGAACCGAGTCTTGCAAACAGTTTCAATCTTTAGGGCAGATGAAGAAACACCAACTACGTCTACCTTTCCAACAGATTCTGTTAGATTGCTCTGCCCACACTGCTCTAGCATAGCTTCGCTTGAATGTCTGCATTGTACCTACTGGGGCCGCGTGGCTCCTCAGATTTGTGGTTCCTATGCAGCCTCTGACATAACTAATAATCTGCCGGTGATTTACATTTCAGAGTGCCTAAAGCAACATGAAGGTTGTGTGGATGTGCAGTAGTATGTTGTTCTGATTGCAAGGATATGTGGTACATGCCCGAGAGTGGCACGAGTTTGGGTGAAGAGCCTGAGGTGGTAAGGGTTCCCAGCATTGTGGGGTTTGCACAGCGTTATAAAACCGCGTAGGACAAGGGAGTCATATTCTGGTGTAGTTTCATCCACGTGTAGATCAGTCCTTGCACTGAACGAGCCCCAGAACGACACTTGGGTTTCACCTCAGAGGAAGCTGGTTTGGTGTCAAAGCGAAACATGGACCACCCATGCAGCGTACAAGATGCAGAACCAAAACCTCGGAGACAGCTAGGGAGCTAAGCCATCTTGTACGTGAATGTTCACAGAGGTACTGGGGCATGTGGCACCTGTCTCTTCCTCACAGGGTTAGATAAGTACGCTGGGTAGCACTGGTGGTGAAGTCCGCACAACAGTAGAGCTGCTGCCTCTGCTGGTGTTTTCTTTGCAAAAGAAACACAACAGCTTACATCATTCTGCTGCCCTAAGACTATGGGGGCCCAAGTAATGATAACTGACAGGTTTGTTTTGTTTTGTGTTGTTTTTTAAAAAGAGGTTCTCTGTAGCTCTTGAGGTCCCCTGCAGAATGACGGCAACCAAAATAAACCCTTCCAAATGAATGGAAGAAATCACAATTCTTTCAACTCCCTCAGGCTGCCTTCAGAAGAGAGCATAAGTTTGTCTCTGTTCTCAGGATCTTCCTCTCACCCTGGTATCTCCTCGGTAATTTGTTTATCCTATCTGTCCCAAAAGAAGGACATAGTCTGAAAGCAGGGCTGGAAATCTAGCCACGCTCTTTTGGAGGCTAAAGGAGTTTTTAAATCGGAGACAAGCTGATCTTGGGTTATTCTCCAAAGAACATTTTTAGGATCTCCCTGCTGCTTTGACTTCTCCTGAGGGAACATGATGAAAATGGCATGGTCACTTTGATCTAGGTGGGATGGAGGAGACTGAAATCTGCTTCATCGCTGCGGCAACATTACGGATAACATTACACCATCGATACCGTTATTCTTGCTGGGGTGGTTATATGAAGAAAGTCAAACAGATTGTGTTGCTTCCACCAGAGGTCAGATACGGTCAGCGTCAGAATTGAGGAGAAAGTCTGAAGGCTTTCACTTGCCAAAGCAATAGGGGAAAAAAGGTACTTACTTCACCATCTACTTTCATATACACCGTGGGGACCACTTTGACAAAGTACTGAAACATCATGGAAGCTATAAGCAAAGACAGAGAGACACAATTAATAACCGGCAAAGAGCTGGAAAGCTTGACTGACAGGTTAGGTAGACGCAGATTGGTTTTGTTCAACTTGTCAGGGAACATCTTTCTGCACAACAGCTACTGGAGGTTTTCGAGGACAGTAAAGTTAATGTCTGACATAAGTTTTCCTTTTGCCAAAGTGAATCTCATTCCTGTTCCAACCAAAACCAAAACTACTGGCATTTCAGCCTTGACTAAATGGAAAACTTCCTACAAACCAGTTATCTTGCTATAGTTTTACCAGTACGACTTCTTGAAAATTCTTATTCTAGCACATGAAAACCTTTATATTTAACGGCATAGCCCTAAGAAAACATACTGAAAAGAAAGATCTTTCAGAAAGGTCGCAGAATCAAATCACGTTGGCAGATTTGTTCCAGACGAATGGAGGCAGCTGTTCCAGAAAGGCCGCGCAGGATGTTCTGCATCGGTGCGGGACGGTTTCTCTCTGCCACTCTTTCCCTTTCCCTCTGCCCTTCTGCTGCCCCTCCCCTCTCACCTGTTCCTTATGCTTTGGCAGGACACCTCCACAGGCCGCAGTCTGTGGACCGCAGAGGTACCAGCGCCGATGCCATGGAGCGCCTCCGGCCACGAGCTCCGCCGACTGGCCACAGCTCTGGCCCGTAGCGTCCCTTGCTGAGCCAGCTGGAACTGGCTGTGACTGACCCAGGGCGGCTCCTAGGCCGACCCCCACAGGGGGCCCCCCCAGACCCAAACCGCCACTTGTGCCCCGTACCTCCCCCAGCTTTCACCTCTAGAGGACAGGGTGGGAGGCCACTCCAGCCAGTCTTGAGGGGAAAAGAGGGTAAAAGGAGTTCCCAGGGGCATAGAGAAAGGCCGAGGGAGGGCTCTGGGTGGCACCCAAGGGCACACGGAGGGCCGTGGTGGGTACCCAGAGCCACGCAAAGGGCTCGGGCTGGGCACCGAAAGGCACACGGAGCGCTCTGGGCCGCCCCAAAGGGCAAGCGGAGGGCCCTAGGAAGCACAGAAAGAGAAATGGAGGGCCTTGGGAGGCACCGGAAGGCCGTTTGGCGGCCCCTCGGTTGCCCCAAAAGGCCCACGCCGGTCCCTAGGGGACATGGAAAGGCAAACAGAGAGGCCTTGAGGACACAAGAGGAGAGGAGGAGTCCTCTGGGAAAGACAAAAAGCTGAAGGCCGGTCCCTTGGCGGGACACCGAAAGGCCCACCGAGGGCCCTGGCCCGCAACCCAAAGGCCCATCAGGAGGGCTTGAGGGGACGAGAGAATAAATGCACAGACTAAATCCAGCCGTGATCTCAATGTGGCAAAGGGAGGGAAATCCAGAAGGAAAATAGACCAAGAGAACCAGAACACTATCTCGGGAACACTTACATTATCAAGTCCAAAGCTCTGCAGATCGTGAACTGTAATAGAAAAATAGTTTAACAATATAGTTCAGACTGTGATAACAAGCATATCTGTTTACCTTATTTTAGCTCCCTCTCTAGAGGGAGCTCCTCTCGTTTCCATCGCGATCTAAAATGGCAAGAAAATCCCCTGGGTTTCTCTCTTGCTTGCAGTAGGGCACGTGATAGATAAAACTGCTGCAATTCCCCTCCCGACATAGACTAGCCACTGCTAGAGTGAAGGAAAGTAACTTTAACTTGGGGTTAATTCAGATTAGGTTTTTCAGTCCTCACCCAAATGTATTCTTAACCTAGGGCAAAAACAAGATTCCAGGGGCAAGCAAGTGTGTTACCTCAGTCACCACCTGACACACATAACTCCTCTAACTACTGTAAAACACAGAGGCGCACCAGATCTAAACCAGCAACTGAGCAGAGCACGTGCCTTAATACCACATGCAAGTGCCCTAAAGGAATCATCATCACCTTAGCAACTCTCAGCGCTCTGCCTATCGGCCTTGTTACTGCTGCCCGGAGAACGCACAGGGAAAGGAAAAGTCTTTGCGGGGACGGCCTGAGCAGGGTATCTGCAAACCACTGGTGGGGCCAAGGTGACTGTCATCAGGGCTAGGATTTGGGGAATTTGGCCTGCCCTCTCTCTGCCCTTCCTGCGTACAGCACTATGACGACGCTGGCAGCACCACGCACCCCCAGAAGGGATCTGGCAAAGATACGGGCAATGGGAGGCAATGGATATCTTTTGGTTGGCTACTTAAATGGCTTTATGCAATGCCAGAAGCATCAGTCTCAGGATGAAAATATAACTTACAACTCAATTTCAGTATCACTCCTACCAGGTTTACCCAAAGTCACACAATCATCTTAAAGCAGCCAGAGGCTGTGGCGCATTTTGACACGTAAATTCACGTGCTCAGGAAGCCAGACCTCACCTTTCACCTTAGCAAAGAAAAACACACTTCAAAAATCATGGACTATTATTTTAGGAGCTGATGGAGTCAGATCACCAAGTGCTGCTCCATTATCAACAAAGATTAGGAATGCTGCCCCCTTGAAGGGTTTCTGATACACAGCCTAGCACAAGACAGGCTGCAAAGCTAAAGAACTGATTGAAACTAGTCTCTCCTTTAAAACATTTATTTAACACGAGTGTGCTGTGAACTCATTTTTTCCCATTAACACCTTTCAATAAAACACCAGAAGCTTTACTTGTATTTATATAAACCCCTTACGAAACCCAAAGATACATACATGCAAAACAGAGAATGTACAGTTAGAAAAGGAAATGCTGAGCCTAAACTATACTCCTCCTAACGCTCTGATTTAGGGAGAGGCCCTTGCATTTCACAGTTAAAACGTTCAATGCTCAGAAACTAAGGCTGCAGTCATTGGAATTAAGGCAATGGTTCTGCATTACAAAGAGCTCAGAGCTGCACTGGCTTCAGATATTCCTGTTGCTGTCTCTGACAAGTGTGCAGTCCTATTGCTGCCACTAGCACAGTGGTTTGTGTGCCTGTGCTGGCAACGGGATCAAAGAACTCATTTGGCTTTAAGAAAGAAACTCCTACTAAAAATTTGGAAATAGATGTGAAATGGTGGGCAGGGAAAGGAAAGAAGGGAGAAATGGCCTTGGGATTATGCTACGCTGTTTTTCTTAACGGTTACCAGCAACACCCTGTTTCACGCTGCAGTATTATTTGCACTTAAGTCAAGAGTTAAGTGGCTTAGCTATCAGTGAAGTGTCAAGTCCCGCTGCCTTTTGTACAGACACCAGCAGGCTAACCTTCAGTTAATAACAAAGTTCTACGGAGATCCTGGCTCTGGTCGATCTGCATTTAAACTGGACCTACTGCCAAAGGAATAAAACAGTCTTTGTCCCCCCATCTTTTCTCTTGATGGCTCATTCCTGTCCCACCCTCCTTTCGGTCATGAGCTACATCAGAGAACATATGAGGCTGAAATGTAAGTATTGCTTTATGTGAGGCTATTCTTCCAGCCAGAGCAGCTCCAAAGTAAGGTTAATCGCACAGCTGCACAAACACCTGTGCTGGCGCAGTGCAGCAATGCACAGGGAGGGACAGGGATGCTCCTCCTGGTAGCTGTGCTCCTAGAACCCTACGCAGGATCATGGTGTTTATCCAAGCTTTAACGCTTGGGTAGTCACATTCGTTAGCACGTGAAGCGGGAGCTGAGTACTGGTAAGACTGACAAATCTTACAGTAATAGCGCAGTACCAGAGAAATTCAAGGGCAGCACTTGAGAAAGACCAGTCATTAACTAACCTGTCATACTAGATTTACATCGTGCATGACCCATTTTAACAGTTATGGCTATCCAAAACAAAATTTCCCCACAGTGCTCTGCTATGCCTTCCACAGATAAAACGCCAATAACTAGTTTTTATAAAACTCCTCTCCAATAAACGCTTTACAACTCGGCGAAAAAGCATGATTTATACGTTCAGTTTCTAAAACAGTCTTCCACCAGACCACAGGTTTATTTACTTCTGATCACTGAGGATTATGCTAAGCACATGTGTAGATACTCCAAGTTGCAGATAAATGTTTAGCTAGCCATAGTATGCTTAACATAAAACAACAGGCTATTTGGCCTGCTTAGAGAAGAAACAGAACAAGGAAACAGAACAGAAGGCCTTAAGAGACTGTCAGCTAGGACCAGAGACTGTTATTTCTGAAGAAACATAAACACATTCCTTCCTTTCTGTAACTGCAGCTAAGTGCCTAGCTAGGTAAAATAGAGAGACCTGTAAATCATCTTAAGTTTGCCAAGAAGTCTGTCTGTTTCTATATAACCTCGTTTTCTTCACTGTTTCAGTAACACAGTTTTAAGAACTGCTGTCTATCTGAAGAATTCTCCCCCATCTTGCTTTTCTGACCTGAACAACCACAAAGCCTCCTTAGACTCTGAAATTCAGTCCTTTACCTGTAAAACAGGGTTAACAGCACTTATGGCCACTCAGGACTCTGTCAATAAACACATTAAGACAGCTATCCAAGCACGTTGCTCCAAGATGAGCTAGGACAGCAATTTTCAAACTGGGGATGAATTTTCTGGAGGAAGATATCTTACAGGAGCACAGCGGCAGGAAGATGATGAGTGGCATCGTGAAGAGGGGACTGAGGCAGGGAGCAACACAGAAAATGTTGCAGTTAGGGGAGGGAGCGAGCAAAGCCGAGAGCCTGAACCCTCCACCAGCTGTTACTGAGTGGAAACATCGCATCTCAACCTGTAATCACCATGATTACCCTTAAAAAAATCCAAAGGCTTACAAACCCTCAGAAAACCTCCTACTGAGTATTCTGAGATTAGCAGGCTTGGTGCATGAATTCCCAGGAGAAATTCTCTAGCCTGTTGTACAAATGAGATTAACTGAGATAATTATCCCATCTGACTTCAAAAGGCAGAAGTCTCTCCAACGTGTCACCATGTCCCCTCAATTACATTATCTGCACAGAGCAACTAATAATCTGCCAACACATTATGTCCAACACTGATATATCAAAATCGTTTCAGACAAAGATTTGCAACCTTTTCCACCTGGTGACCTCCTTTACCACAGAAGAATGACCTGGGATGGCTCTCCTTTTAGCTTTCAGGAAATCTTCTCAAATCCCAGCCTAGATCAACAGCTCCTCCCAAAGGAGATTTATGGGCACAGCCAATAATAGAAATTACGTTAGCTCTGTAGTAAACAGTTTTGGGGGAAAAAAGAAAAAAAAAAAAAAGGATACAGCAACACTTACTCTCAACAGCGTGCACTGCAAAAAGGAGAAGAGCAGGAGAGAAAAGAGAAATATTCAGATCCTCACAATTAAAAGATACAGAGATTCAGATAAAGCAGCATTTAAAACTCGTACCAAAAAGGGGAAGAGTAACAGCTTTGCCGGTGTGCTTTCTAGGCCATATAAAATGACTCCCTAGCTAGCCTAAGGACTGATATATGGACAAGCAATCATTTAAAGAGTAACAGAGAAACAAAAATGCAGGAATTAATCACTAAAAGGAAAAATACAGTGGGATGTCCACAGATGTTAAGTGAGCTCTAAAGCAGCATGCTGGTTATATTTAGATTCTTTTTCAGTCTTAAGGTAATAGAAAGGTCATTTTAGGAGCAACCAAAGCTATCCAGAAGCGCACTCAAGGTTTACGTTCACAACATATTAACATTGAAAGCTGGGTAACAAGTTTTTGTTCTTAATCAGTCCTCTGCTTCTTTCATCACACCTGAGGCACAGAGAAGGTAGCAAACCATGAGGTTGTTCTTGTTCATTCTGTTGCAAGATCCCAACAAAGGTGAATACCTGGAAGGATGCGGGGCAGGGGAAATGTATGTTTGGATGGCATATCTCAAAGGAGGTTAAGTAACCTCCTTTTTTGTTTGTTTCGAAAGACCGTTCACGTATATTCCACACTGTGCACGACTAACCAATAACTGTCATAGACTTATACCTCCTCAGAGGCGGGCCTCTGAATCCTTCACACAGCAATTTCGATCCGCTTTCCCAAATGCTACCTCCCTGGTGGTGTGTCTACAACAGCACGGTTTTGGGTATGGAGAAAGTATGGAAGGTATGGAGAGCCTCCAGATGGCTCCCTGACAAACATTAGGCATTCCCAACAACTGGTATGACTTGAGCTCTGACGGATTATAGTCCAGTGACAAATGGAAATGTCACGTTTGTGGTCTCCAAAACAGACTTGGTATAACTTGAAAACAGTTTGTCCATCTGCACAGAAATGGGTGAGACCTTGCATCTTTCAGCACCAAGACAACCAAACTCTGAAAGGAGTTTGCCAGCGTAAAAAGAAAAGTCCTTAGCAATGCTGAGGATGAAATAAGAACCTCGGCCTCCAGTATTCAGTTTGGGGATGAAAACGGTCAACTCCCTGGCAGACGCTACTTTGGGACACAAGTTAGAATGAGCTCACACAAACACCCTCTATGGAAGGAATACAGGTGATCAACCAGAGGATTTGGATCTCCTCCAAATGAAAGGACATTTCACAAGGACACTGAAATGGTGTCCTTGACTGATGGAGATCGAGTCCCACGGGGTTTTTTTTTCCAAGAATGTTGAAGGGCAGGAGAAGAGCTCAGATGAGGAACTGGTACCTGTAGAAGGCCTGTGCAATAGTAACAGCCCCACAACTAGTAGGACTCCTGCAAAGGAACAGAGAAAGAAGCTGCAGTCTCTGCGGAAAAAAGAATTAGTGTCACTTGGTCTTGGTTGCCAATGAGAAGTGCCAAGGGACCTAAAAAATGACAACCAGTCTTCAGCCAAAGCCTGTATGCCCTTTTGCAATTCAGCACTCAAAACATTAAAAAGTATGTAAAATAAGAGAGGCTATTAGGGGTCATCCATAGTGTCCAAGGATGCCTTCAAATAGGTCCTGGCTGTCAAACAAATCTCTAGTAGAGAAAGGAGTAAACCCTCCCTTAAGTACGTAGGCAGAACATTAATGAAGGTGTACAACTGACCAGTGAATTTGTGCTCTTAGAGAGCTAACAAAGCTTCGCGCATTTTAGGCAAAGCTCGGTGACTCTGAGTAGGCAGCTCCTTTTCCCAAACCATCATCGTCTCAAAGAGCAGCTTACTTGGGATTTTTCCTTCCACAATCATCACCACAAATGAGGAGGAAAACAAATGGTAATCACAAAAATAGTGCCTTCAAAGATAACTTTGTTCCTTCCATTGACCACGTAGGGCATAAGAAAACCACAAAATTCGGACCACATACAGAACTGCTTCACCCACAGAAAGCGTCACGGTCATTGAGTGTGTCTTTAGGACAGAGAATGTCCTGAATGTTGTCATCAGTGTCAGCTTCTTTTCTAGGGAATTGAAGGAATCTAATGATACTTTTTAAGGAATCCTGAAAAGCTCTCTGGCTGTCAATAAAGCACGATGGGCAATGTCTTCCCTAAAAAACAGTGATGATGGCACCTCAGCAACAGAATGGTCCAAAGAATCTAAAGGATGAGTGAGAAGCCTCAGCTTCCCCTTGACTAGAAGAAATATGGCAAAGAAGGAGGAAGTGATATGACAATCATCTCTCTCCTGAGGAACCTATCACTAAGGTCTCTCCCGCATGCTGGAAACTCGCTGCCAACCACCGCAGCTGAAGCAGGAGATGGTTGCTACTGTACAGGCATAGACAGAAATGGCAGCAGCGCCTGAACCACAAACCTCAGGAGGTTCAAAAGCTAGACCATTCAATCATTCCTCTTTTCTCTGAGACAGGAAGGAAAGAGAGAAGGTATGAACTGCTGCAGAGAAAACAGCCAGGATATCCAGAATCACAACCTGGCATAGCTGGTGCTGGAGGCTGTCTTTACAGAGGCACAAGTGAAAGAGATGACTTCACCAAAACCTGCAGCACCCTGCATAAACTGAACATAAAATCTCAGTTTAGGATTCAAAGGCTGCGGAGCAGACAACAGTGAAGCAAGCCCAATCTCAGCTAGTACGAAATGAATAAGCAGGGCTTGAGGCTGTGCTGCTTGGAACAGAGGACTGTAAGTATCAATAATGTTTGACTCTGGTTTTCCCTTGATGCAGGAAAGCCAGCACTACTAGTTTCAGTGCCAAAAAGTCTGCTTGGAAGCGCTTCAGTCCTCCTCACGACCTCCTTCACTCCTCCTCCTAACGACCTGGGATTTCTCAGTGCAACCGGACCACAAATGAGCTGAGGAACAAGACAAGACCATTTGCAGCCGGTATGACATTCAGGAGTTGGGGGTCTTCTCTGACACTGAAGATGGAGCATCACGGTGCAGGCTTAAAAGCAATCAGTTTTCAATGCTTCCAATAACTTGGGATGAAAATCAGCATCACTGCTTGCTTCAAAAGCAAATGCCCGAAGTTTCAGCTCGTATTATCCACGAACACAGCATGCAAAGGACAGACAGACAGAGTGAGCACCTGCCCAAGAAGCACAAGCAGTGTATTTACGCACTAGCTAAAAGGTAATTAGCCATTATAGATGGCACAAAGGCATAAGATCAGCCGTGTGAATTCTCCTAGAGAGAACAATTTTGATGACCTGAGATGAGGAATGAATAGCAACACACACTAAAATGTCTAGTAATGATGAAAACTAAGGTAAAATATGAACAAACTCTATGCTGCAAAACTACCTCTAGCAATAAAGTGCTCAGCCTCCGATGGTCAGCTGAGAAGAACATAGCATCTCCTTGATGCTATGATGAACCAGCCAAGAGGGAAAGCACAGTAGAAGTGTGTCTTTTATAGATACAATGGGGGGTCAAACTTTATCAGTTCTTGAGTCTTCCAGTTAGGTATACTGGAAATGTGACTATGGATGGATAAAAGTTGCATTAACCTAGCAGAGCCGGACCTTTCTCTTCAGTTGTCTAAAGACAGAAAAACACCCTCCCTCAATTTCCAAATTACATTTCCTTCAGGGCCTGGGGGTTATGGGAAACCAAAAGGAATGCAAAGTTGTATTTAATGACTGTGCAGAACAACTTTCACCTAGGTTGGGTACATATGTATAAATACGAACCAACATCAAAAGAACATGAGAACAAAGGTTACATACAAGCATAGAAAAACATCCACACAAACAACAAGGGAAGTGAAATCATCTCACCTGGATTTAACATTCACGCAGGCAGAAACAAAACAAAATAAAAAGGACAAAATAACTTTTTTCTTACAAGTAGACAAACTTTTTTTTTTTTTAACACAGTTTAAGTTTCCCAGCATTTCCAGTGTTTATGGTTCCTTCAGACACATAAACATTGCATAAAGACAGGAAGGAGAACTTGTGTTAAAACAAGTGAAATGTCAAACGCTTACTTTGCAAAAAAAAAGATTATCAGGAGACCACCAGAGGTCCTTGGGGCATAAAGATTACCATGGTATAAGGATATTTAAGAAATAAGCCTGGGGTCACATAAGATTTGGGTAATGCATTTTTCTGAGAAAGTTTGAGATGTTAGGGGCTTGATTTTTTTATGAACAATCCTCAGGACATTTAGAATGCCAAACGCAAGTGAAATACGATTTGAATCTATTTCAGCAGATGTTAGCCTATGAAGAGATAACGCACTTGCATCTCTTAAGGGCATGAGATTCATAGGCTACCTACTTCAAAACTTTGATTCCTGTTAGTCAATATACATGTCTGCATTAAAACACATACACATACCATATTGTCAATAAGTAACTCAGAATCACCAAATGTGATTGTAAATAATAAAACCTGATATTCAGTAAACTCTTAAGAAGGGTGGCTTTCATGAGGCTTACCCACTCATACAGTATTTAAAAATGAAAAAAATTGGAGAGCAATTGCTGATAATTTGATTTTGGTGGCTACTCATTAGCATTCTCCTGATTAGGAAAGTGACTGAATTTAGGCTGCCGTATTTAGCTAACGTTAGCAAACTTGAATGTAATTTCCATCTTTTTTCCTAGTCTAAACAAGGACCTCTGATCTCCTCTCTCTTAATGGAAGGACTTCTGCCAAGCCAAAGACAAAGAATCAAGGTTCATGGATGTGAGAAATGGGATGAACTCCTCTGGGCAAGGTGGCTCCCTGCCTTTCACCTATATTCGTCTCACATTCAGCTGGTGCTGTCAAACCTCGCCTTATGCTGAGTTTTAGAACCTATAAAGTATTATTTCAGGCAAATGATTTCTGGGGACAAAATATGAGTATGCGAGAACAAGAACACAGACAAGGAGAGAGAACTGTGTACGGAAGAGGAAGCCCACACAAGAAATTAATAATCCCTGAAAAATAAGACTTCTTCTGGGTCATATCTATCCTAGGGCAGCTACTCAAACAAAATAAAAGGACATAAAGATTGAGCTACACACAATTAAAGCTAACATAACTAAACAGATATAAAACTGCACCTTATTCAGTGCTGGTTCTGGTTGGCGTGTGTGTTAGCCCTCTGTCTCCTCTTACTTCTTATTCTGCTTTCTGAAAAAAAGCAATTTCAACTTGCTTCTACCCAGGAGAGAAGTTACAGTTTTGAAGATGTTGACACCAAGCACACGACAAAAGCTCAGAAGCTCAGATCAGAATTACATTTACAGTCAGATTTACGAAGTGCTTCTGAGTAGGACCCTTCGCACTGTCACAAAGATGCCTGTGCAGATTCCCTAGCTGAAGATCTATTAAACAACAGTAACCCTCAGGAGAAGGAGAGCGTAGCAGCACAAGAAACAAAAGCTGGTGTGCTAGCTTCAGTATTTGAATAGCACCGAAAAATAAAAGTATGGACTCGGGTCTAACCATCAGCTGTACAAACGTGGTATAGCTGCTCTGACACGAGGCAGGGAGAGCGGTGCAATGGAACGAACTTTCCATAGTACTGACGTTCTTGTTCACCCCCTTATTCTCTGCTGATTCAAAATGGTAGGGAACAGAAGGCAGTAGCAAAAATACTGTCAGTCATCACAGTTTTGTATCAAATAGGTCTATAGTAAAATTACTACTTTTATACGATTGTTAATGTGGTTTTTGACGATAACAGTTTGGAATACTCAGACTTCTCTTAGACATTCAACTTCATCCTGCAAGACATTCTGTTAAGTGTATTAATAGGTCTGAGCATTAACGTAGACCTTCTTAAATGGTTCAAAAAATCACACGCTTGTAAGTTCTTGTGTGGAATTACGATCCAAACGAGATATTTCCAGGGGAGCTCTGGAAATATCTCACAGAGCTCTGTCCTCTGACTAATACTAGTCAAGTTCTTTATCTGTAATTAAAGGGGAAAAAACCCTTCCTTCTTTCTGGAAACTTAAAAAAAAAAAAAAAAAAAAAAAAGGGAGTATGAAGAAACGTTATACTGAGGCAGAAAACAGTCTCAGCTTCATGTACAAGAAAAAGACCAGGCTCTGAGCTGTCCATTTCCCTCAGAGGTCAGGGAAAACTCCTTGGTTGTCAGTTGGTGCCATGAAAACATTGCCCAGGAAAAGGTTAGGAAAAAAGGACATCACGTGTTACAAATAACTAGGAAAGCAAGAGAGAACAAAAGGAAGAAAATCGTTAAATCCTTCCACAGAGGACCATCTGAGTAAGCTGGAACTCTTCAGCGGGGGAAAAGACATGGCCCGTATGCTGGCACAGGAAAGGTTTATGACATCCTGAGAGGCAGGGAGAGAGCGGGCAGCGACCATTCACTCTTTTCCAACAGAGGAACAAGGGCCATCAGATACAGCTAGTCGGAGCAAGCAAATGAGGGGAGGTGGTTTTCCTTACAGCAGAGCAGACCTGCTGAACGCCTTGCAACAGGGTGTTGTAAATGCAAATGTTTACATGGGTTCATGGTGAGATGGGAAGAGTACCTGAAAGAGAGCCACTGAGGGATCTCCATAGACTGTAACAGGCTCGGGAGATCCCGAGAGCTGAAAACAGTTGCACATGGAGAAAAGTATGAGGGGCCTTTTTTCCTCATTATTTAATGTGACAGAATTCCCAGAAAGAAGAAAGTTTGCCTGCCCATCATCCCTCCTCCTACTCCTTTTCGCTGTCCTCAAAACACTAATATTCCTAACTCTGCCTCCAAAAGGTTTGCAGTAACTACATAGTCCTTTCTGGTTTTCACCTGTATTTTCCCACTGAATTTTCAATTCAGTTCTGCAAGACTTCTGGGGCACGTGCAATTAGAGAGCTATCCTGACCTCACCCCCTCCTCTACGTACACAGAGTACTTGCTCTCAGGACAGCCAGCTTGCATTCATGCCTATCACAGAGAACAGATGCAATGCAGAGATGCTCCTTGTTAACTTAGGTACCTATTGTGAAGTTGTAAACGCTGGCTGTAGTTAGGTTGCTGTTGTGATGCTAGTTTAAGCACACAAAGCAAGTTCTGCAGGAAGAAGTGAAATATTTTATTATTAACAACAATTAATATTGTGGGGAAAAAACAGGCCTTTCCTCCCCCCCTCCCCCCCCCGAAAAGTGCTTCTTCATCTGTAGAAACTGTGCTCAAAAGCTTGCTTCTTTTTTCTCCAAATACACCAGCTACTCTCACAAAGCACATGCACATTCTCCCCCAACCTTTACCTCAGTGGTACAGGTTAAACTGGAATGAGTGATAGGAAGGGGGAAAACCAGGCTGAAATTAAAGCTCTTTGTGAAACCCTGACTACAAATTTCACGCTTCAAAAACTTGATCAAGGGAACTCCAAACATTCCATTAAACCACAACTATTTTTAATCAAGTTCCTGTTAAAGATTTAAGGTAGGGACTGGGGCAGCAAAGTCCCTCCCACTGTAAGACAAGATCGGGTTCGAGACCACCTGCGGAACCTGAACATACATAAGTCTATGGAACCCGACGAGATGCATCCCAGAGTCCTGAGGGAACTGGCTGATGCAGTTGCCTTCCCTGTGCCTGGGAACAGGGACAGATCCTCCTGGAAGCTATGACACTGTCTCCCACAGCATTCTCCTAGAGAAGCTGGCGGCTCACGGCTTAGACAGGTGTACTCTGTGCTGGGTCAAAAACTGGCTGGACGGCCGGGCCCAGAGAGTTGTGGTGAATGGAGTTAAATCCAGTGGGCGGCCGGTCACGAGCGGTGTTCCCCAGGGCTCAGTTTTGGGGCCGGTCTTGTTTAATATCTTTATCAATGATCTGGATGAGGGGATCGAGTGCACCCTCAGTAAGTTTGCAGACGACACCAAGTTGGGCGGGAGCCTTGATCTGCTCGAGGGTAGGAAGGCTCTGCAGAGGGACCTGGACAGGCTGGATCGATGGGCCCAGACCAATTGTATGAGGTTCAACAAGGCCAAGTGCCGGGTCCTGCACTTCGGCCACAACAACCCCATGCAGCGCTACAGGCTTGGGGAAGAGTGGCTGGAAAGCTGCCTGTTGGAAAAGGACCCGGGGGTGCTGGTCGACAGCCGGCTGAACATGAGGCGGCAGTGTGCCCAGGCGGCCAAGAAGGCCAATGGCATCCTGGCCTGTATCAGAAATAGTGTGGCCAGCAGGAGTAGGGAAGTGATCGTGCCCCTGTACTCGGCACTGGTGAGGCCGCACCTCGAGTACTGTGTTCAGTTTTGGGCCCCTCACTACAAGAAGGACATTGAGGTGCTGGAGCGTGTCCAGAGAAGGGCAACGAGGCTGGTGAAGGGTCTGGAGAACAAGTCTTATGAGGAGCGGCTGAGGGAACTGGGGTTGTTTGGCCTGGAGACAAGGAGGCTGAGGGGAGACCTCATCGCTCTCTACAACTACCTGAAAGGAAGTTGTAGCGAGGTGGGTTTTGGTCTCTTTTCCCAAGTAACTAGCGATAGGACGAGAGGAAATGGCCTCAAGTTGCGCCAGGGGAGGTTTAGATTGGATGTAAGGAAAAATTTCTTTACTGAAGGAGTGGTTAAACATTGGAACAGGCTGCCCAGGGAAGTGGTTGAGTCCCCATCCCTGGAGGTATTTAAAAGACGAGTAGATGAGGCGCTTAGGGACATGGTTTAGTGGGTGGTGGTGTTGGGTTGATGGTTGGACTCGATGGTCTTAGAGGTCTTTTCCAACCTCAATGATTCTATGATTCTATGATTCTATGATTCTCCAGGAAAGCAGGGCTCCATCACATGTAATGGTTACTTGGGAAGACAAACGCCATCACTCCAAACGTCGTGTCCCCCCCCTTCCTTCTTCTTCCCCCCAGCTTTATATGCTGAGCATGACTTCATATGGTATGGAATATCCCTTTGGCCAGTTTGGGTCAGCTGTCCGGGCTGTGCCCCCTCCCAGCTTCTTGTGCGCCTTCTCAGCTGGTAGAGCATGGGAAGCTGAAAAGTCCTTGACTAGTGTAAGCACTACCTAGCAAGAACTAAAACATCGGTGTATTATCAACATTGTTCTCACCCTAAATCCAAAACACAGCACTGTACCAGCTACCAGGAAGGAAATTAACTCTATCCCTGCCGAAACCAGGACAACAACATGTCTCCCTGCAATGACAGGCAAATGCCACATTCCAGGACAACACTCCCCAGGAACGGCATTCCTGAGGGCCTCCAATAATTCACCTCCCTTGGTGCCCAAGCACCCAATCTCTGCCCAAACATTGGTGATGAACATTGCCTCGCAGAGCAGCTGGGACCAGGGGAAAATAAAAACATCTAGGGGAAAAAAAAATCCCCCAGATGTTTTTTTTTTATTATAGTTTTCTAAATGTCTGAAAAGAAAAAAATCTCAGCTCCACACACAACCTGCAAAGAAACATAAAAAACACCACCACACATTCATGCATGTTGACATGCATGTCAACACACACCACTCATTCAGCTACCGCACAAACCACCCCTCGCTCTCAACTGATCCATTCTGCCACCAGCCTGCCACAACAGGCCATCACCCCATGTCTGCGGCACTCCGCAGGGCCCTCAAAAATTGCCCTGCCTATGAAAACCCCAGCCCAAGCCCAACCTCCACCCAAACACTGGCGATGAACGTCACCTCACAGACTGGCCAGGACCTGGGGGAAAGAAAAAAACCCAGCCAGGGGGGAAAAAAAATATTCCCCAGCTGGGTTTTTTTCTTATAGTTTTTTTAATAACATTACTCTCAACATTAAATACAACCTGCAGTAAAGTACCTCACACATACAAGGTTAGGCACATTGAGAATCTAACACTCCTTCAACAACTGCTCACTCCACTCATCAATTGAAACACAGTTGTTTCACCACCCACCTGCCATGATAGCATATTGCCCCAGTTCTAGAGCCATCCCTGGAACCGTCTCGCCACAAACCTCAAAACTACATTGCCGCTCCATATGATTCCAAGTTTCAGCCTTCTTAACAGCAAGCCAAGGAAGATGTTAGGCTTCAATTTGTATGCTCTGGCAAGACTCGCTTGAGTATTTTCTCTGGTCATCCAAATCACCCTAGGCCACCGGCAAAACGCAACTAAAGGGACTCTACACCCTGCTTGCCAATACCTACTGACTATCCAGAAAAACAGCCCAGACAGCCTCCACTCAAACAGGCCACGCTAATCAAACCTTCTAAAGCGAGTCACCTGGATGCTGACCAATAGCTTGACAAGACCAAAGGTCTGTCTTGGTTTTGCATAGGCTTTCTGACTACAGCTGGGAAAAAACCAAACCCCGGATATTGAGCCCCATAAATAGAAGTTAAGCCAATTTCAACATTAAACCCACTTGACTACCATGCAAACTGCCACTCCCAAAAGGCCAGAGCCCAACCTCTAACCCTAACCCGAACCTGAACCCTAGCCCGAGCCCTAACCCCTAACCCTAACCCAAACCTAAACCCGAACCTGAACCTGAACCCGAACCCTAACCCGAACCCTAATCCTAACCCTAACCCAAACCCCTAACCCGAACCCTAACCCTAACTCGAACCCGAACCCCGAACCCGAACCCGAACCCTGAACCCGAACCCGAACCCCGAACCCGAACCCCGAACCCGAACCCTGAACCCGAACCCTGAACCCGAACCCGAACCCGAACTCGAACCCCGAACCCGAACCCGAACCCCTAACCCGAACCCGAACCCGAACCCCTAACCCGAACCCTAACCCCTAACCCGAACCCGAACCTGAACCCGAACCTTAAGCCTAACCAGTTAGGTAATATTTAGGGATTAGGGTCGTGTTCTGGTCGTAGAACGGCGGTTCCAGTCGAGTTTTACTCACTTCCGGTGTCTTTGGCTGACTTCCAATGCTATTGGAGGACTTCTGGACCACAGAGACTATCTTCTGGTCTGTTACTCTATGGTCCAGAAGTCAGTATGTATGATCCGGAAGTCCTCCAAGAGCGCCGGAAGTCCTGCGCACCATAGAGTCTGAGCTCTGGACTATGGAGTGCTGAACCGGACCATAGAGTGCGACACCGGCCGATAGTGTCTGTGGTCTAGAAGTCCTCCGACAGTGCCCGAGGCTGTGTTGGTTTTTTCCTCTCTATAAAATGGTAGATTCCATTTGTAACCCTTTGTGTGCTGTATATTTTTTGGTGGTTGACTTTAAGGTGTAGGGTTTTCTTATTGTGTTTTATGGGTGGTGCAGTTTTTAATTGTGGGGTGGGTTAGGGTTTGCAATAATGTATGTTTTGTTTCTTTATTATTAATTCAATTTGTTGTGTTGGTTTGTGAGGGGAAAACATTTGTTCCAAATTTGCATAACAGATTAGTATTCTAACTTCTTGTTATGCAAAATAATCCATCAATTTGGGGTAGTAAGTGGTTGCAAAATGTGTGTAAATCATTACTCTAGTCAGAAATTACTCCTAATTGGAATACTAATTACTCATATTTTCAGTAATTTTTTTGTTTATTACATATAATGTGATGTAAGAAAAACCTTTACAATAATAACTCTTGTGCAGCGGTAGAAAATGGCACACTCCCAGGGAGTAGTTTTTTTTATTTTTACTTTTTTTATTCTTTTTAAATTATTTGTAATAGTTACTCCCCAGGAGTATGCCATTTTCTACTGCTGCTGCTTTTTTCTTTCTTAAAATTTTAAGAAAGAGACAGACACACCAACCAAAAATAAAGACAACAAGACAGACGCACAAAAATACCCCCCAAAGACTGACAAAACAACCACAAAGACAAACAAACACAGACAAAAAAAAAAAAAAAGACACGGGAGACAAAACAGATGAAACAAAACTTTATTAAAATCAAGCTTTTTTAATATACCTTAGAACACTAACAAGGACTGGTTTAACTTCAATAATTAGCTCTTGCTGCTATAAAGATAACTAAACACACCATATTAGCATTTCACCTTCTCTAACCTAGTTGGATAGTTTTCCTATAATCCTAATCAGCAATTCATGCTCGCTATCATCTCATTAACATCAGGGTTTTGATTGGGCATCGATTGTGCCCAAGTAGAAGCGATCAAAAGGGACTTCAGGGCACTGGGGCGATTGGTTGAAGGATCATGTGAGGAAAACACAGCTAGTGTTTTCCTCAATCCCTACAGTGGCAGGGAAGAATACTGAAAGGAACAGGAAAACACACCTAATCAAGACGTGGCTCAGGGGCTGGTGCCATCGGCAGAATTTTGGCTTTTTTGATCATGGGGAGGTTTACACAGCACTGGGCCTACTGGCGACAGATGGAGTTCAGCTGTCTCACAGGGGGAAAAGGATTCTCGCTCATGAATTGGCAGGGCTCATCAAGAGGGCTTTAAACTAGGTTCAAAGGGGGAAGGGGATAAAACCAGGCTCACTAGAGTTGAGCCTAAGGGTTGCATGCCAATGCTGGGGGCAGAATCGATAGCCGAGCTCAAGTGCATCTACAACAATGCACGCAGCATGGGCGGCAAACAGGAGGAGCTGGAAGCCATTGTGCAGCGGGATAGATATGACTTAGTCGCCATCACAGAAACACGGTGGGGTGACTCCCACGATTGGAGTGCTGCAATGGGTGGCTATAAACTCTTCAGAAGGGACAGGCGAGGAAGGAGAGGTGGTGGGGTGGCTCTGTATGTTAGGGAGTGTTTTGATTGTCTAGAGCTCAACGATTGTGATGATGATATGGTAAGGATGAGGGGGAAGGCCAACGAGGCAGATATCCTGCTGGGAGTCTGTTATAGACCACCCAACCAGGATGAAGGGGCGGATGAAGCATTCTACAAGCGGCTGGCAGAAGTCTCACAATCGCTAGCCCTTGTTCTCGTGGGGGACTTCAACTTCCCGGATGTCTGCTGGAAATAAAACACGGCAGAGAGGAAACAGTCTAGGAGGTTCCTGGAGTGTGTGGAAGACAACTTCCTGACACAGCTGGTAAGTGAGCCTACCAGGAGAGGTGCCTCGCTCGACCTGCTGTGTACTAACAGAGAAGAACTGGTGGGAGATGTGGTGGTCGGAGGCCGTCTTGGGCTTAGTGACCATGAAATAATAGAATTCTTGATTCTTGGTGAAGTAAGGAGGGGGGCCAGCAAAACCGCAACCACAGACTTCCGGAGGGCGGACTTTGGCCTGTTCAGGACACTGATTGAAAGAGTCCCTTGGGAGACGGTCCTGAAGGGCAAAGGGGTCCAGGAAGGCTGGACGTTCTTCAAGAAGGAAGTCTTAAAGGCGCAGGAGCAGGCTGTCCCCATGTGCCGTAAGAAGAACGGGTGGGGAAGATGACCGGCCTGGCTGAACGGGGAGCTCTTGCTGGGACTCAGGAAAAAAAGGAGAGTTTACCGCTTGTGGAAGAAGGGGCAGGCGACTCAAGAAGAGTACAGGGATCTCGTTACGTCATGCAGGGAGGAAATGAGAAAGGCAAAAGCCCAGCTAGAACGCAATCTGGCCGCTGTCATTAGAGACAACAAAAAATGATTTTACAAATATATTAATGACAAAAAGAGAGCCAAGGAGAATCTCCATCCTTTATTGGATGCAGGGGGGAACATTGTCACCGAGGATGAGGAAAAGGCTGAGGTACTTAATGCCTTCCTTGCCTCAGTCTTTAATACGCAGACCAGTTATCCTCAGGGTACTTGGCCCCCTGAGCTGGAAGACAGGGACAGCGAGCAGGATGAACCCCCCGTAATCCAAGAGGAAGCAGTTAACAACCTGCTACGCCACCTGGACGCTCACAAGTCTATGGGGCCGGAGGGGATCCACCCGAGAGTGCTGAGGGAGCTGGCGGAGGAGCTTGCCAAGCCACTCTCCATCATTTATCAGTGGTCCAGGTTAACGGGGGAGGTCCCGGACCACTTGAGGCTTGCCAATGTGACGCCCATCTACAAGAAGGGCCGGAAGGAGGATCCAGGGAACTACAGGCCTGTCAGCTTGACCTCGGTGCCGGGGAAGATTATGGAGCGGTTCATCTTGAGGGCGCTCACAAGGCATGAGTGGGACAACCAGGGGATCAGGCCCAGCCAGCATGGGTTCATGAAAGGCAAGTCCTGCTTGACCAACCTGATCTCCTTCTATGACCAGGTGACCCGCCTAGTGGATGATGGAAAGGCTATGGATGTGGTCTACCTGGACTTCAGTAAGGCCTTTGACACCATCTCCCACAGCATTCTCCTAGAGAAGCTGGCGGCTCACGGCTTAGACAGGTGTACTCTGTGCTGGGTCAAAAACTGGCTGGACGGCCGGGCCCAGAGAGTTGTGGTGAATGGAGTTAAATCCAGTGGGCGGCCGGTCACGAGCGGTGTTCCCCAGGGCTCAGTTTTGGGGCCGGTCTTGTTTAATATCTTTATCAATGATCTGGATGAGGGGATCGAGTGCACCCTCAGTAAGTTTGCAGACGACACCAAGTTGGGCGGGAGCCTTGATCTGCTCGAGGGTAGGAAGGCTCTGCAGAGGGACCTGGACAGGCTGGATCGATGGGCCCAGACCAATTGTATGAGGTTCAACAAGGCCAAGTGCCGGGTCCTGCACTTCGGCCACAACAACCCCATGCAGCGCTACAGGCTTGGGGAAGAGTGGCTGGAAAGCTGCCTGTTGGAAAAGGACCCGGGGGTGCTGGTCGACAGCCGGCTGAACATGAGGCGGCAGTGTGCCCAGGCGGCCAAGAAGGCCAATGGCATCCTGGCCTGTATCAGAAATAGTGTGGCCAGCAGGAGTAGGGAAGTGATCGTGCCCCTGTACTCGGCACTGGTGAGGCCGCACCTCGAGTACTGTGTTCAGTTTTGGGCCCCTCACTACAAGAAGGACATTGAGGTGCTGGAGCGTGTCCAGAGAAGGGCAACGAGGCTGGTGAAGGGTCTGGAGAACAAGTCTTATGAGGAGCGGCTGAGGGAACTGGGGTTGTTTGGCCTGGAGACAAGGAGGCTGAGGGGAGACCTCATCGCTCTCTACAACTACCTGAAAGGAAGTTGTAGCGAGGTGGGTTTTGGTCTCTTTTCCCAAGTAACTAGCGATAGGACGAGAGGAAATGGCCTCAAGTTGCGCCAGGGGAGGTTTAGATTGGATGTAAGGAAAAATTTCTTTACTGAAGGAGTGGTTAAACATTGGAACAGGCTGCCCAGGGAAGTGGTTGAGTCCCCATCCCTGGAGGTATTTAAAAGACGAGTAGATGAGGCGCTTAGGGACATGGTTTAGTGGGTGGTGGTGTTGGGTTGATGGTTGGACTCGATGGTCTTAGAGGTCTTTTCCAACCTCAATGATTCTATGATTCTATGCTGAGGCACATGGAGGACAGGGAGGTGATTCGAGACAGCCAGCATGGCTTCACCAAGGGCAAGTCTTGCCTGACCAACCAACCTAGTGGCCTTCTACGACGGAGCGACTACCTCAGTGGACAAGGGAAGAGCTACTGATGTCATCTATCTGGACTTCTGTAAGGCCTTTGACATGGTCTCCCACAACATCCTTCTCTCTAAATTGGACAGATACGGATTTGATGGGTGGACTATTCGGTGGATAAGGAATTGGCTGGATGGTCGCATCCAGAGGGTAGTGGTCAACAGCTCAATGTCCGGATGGAGATTAGTGACGAGTGGTGTCCCTCAGGGGTCCGTACTGGGACCAGTGCTGTTTAGTATCTTCATCAACGACACAGACAGTGGGATTGAGTGCACCCTCAGCAAGTTTGCAGATGACACCAAGCTGAGTGGTGCGGTTGACACACCTGAGGGACGGGATGCCATCCAGAGGGACCTGGACAAACTCGAGAAGTGGACCCATATGAACCTCATGAGGTTCAACAAGGCCAAGTGCAAGGTCCTGCACATGGGTTGGGGCAACCCCCGGTATCAATACAGGCTGGGGGATGAAGGGATTGAGAGCAGCCCTGCCGAGAAGGACTTGGGGGTACTGGTGGATGAAAAGCTGGACATGAGCCAGCAATGTGCGCTTGCAGCCCAGAAAGCCAACCGTATCCTGGGCTGCATCAAAAGAAGCGTGGACAGCAGGTTGAGGGAGGTGATCCCGCCCCTCTGCTCCGCTCTGGTGAGACCCCACCTGGAGTACTGTGTCCAGCTCTAGAGTCCTCAGTACAAGACAGACATGGACCCCTTGAAGCGGGTCCAGAGGAGGGCCACGAAAATGATCAGAGGGATGGAACACCTCTCCTATGAGGAAAGGCTGAGAGAGTTGGGGTTGTTCAGTCTGGAGAAGAGAAGGCTCCGGGAAGACCTTATTGCAGCCTTATAAGAAAGATGGGGACAGACTTTTTAATAGGGCCTGTAGCGACAGGACAAGGGGTAATGGTTTTAAACTAAAAGAGGGCAGATGCAGGCTAGATACAAGGAAGAATTTTTTTACAATGAGGGTGGTGAAACACTGGCACAGGTTGCCCAGAGAGGTGGTAGATGCCCCATCCCTGGAAACAATCAAGGTCAGGTTGGACGGAGCTCTGAGCAACCTGATCTAGTTGAAGATGTCCCTGCTCATTGCAGGGGGGTTGGACTACATGACTTTAAAGGTCCCTTCCAACCCAACCCATTCTGTGATTCTATAAACTACCACTATTCTTCTGGCCACTGTGTATTTTTATATGTACTTGAGGAAGTCCTTTACAACTTAAATTTTACTCTAAAAGTTCTGGATTGCTTTAAAATTCTCCTGAGGTATTCTCCAAAATACCCCCTCCAGAGATACTGATATTCAGGTCCTGGACTGAACACCTTGCTTTACTCTTGCTGGTTTACAGCAGAGCAGCAAAGTTTTGTGGAACAAGTGAGACTGAGAGACTGCCCAGAAACATTCTCCTCCAAGTTCTTCCACACCCATGTGGCAGCGCCTCCAGAAAACACTTTTCTACCTGTTCATGATGGTTCTAAACCTCTGTAACAAAACTTCAACAACGTCCTTCCCACTGAAGCTGTGCCATTGGTATTATGGATAGCAATGCAAAGATATTCAAAGAAAACGGTCAGATACACTTGGAAGCTAAAGGTCACAATAAGCAGGAAAAGAAAATACTTTACCATGTACATGAGACTGTTGGAAACTTTTTCCTGGTGCAAAGTGGAAATTTCCAGCTACCTGCAGGAGATAGTAACCTTTCATTAAAAGGTCTGAATCAGTATAAATAAAGCAGTTGTACTGGTGCTTGGATTTTTTAATTTTTGTTTAAACAAGATATACACCAAGCAACTCATTTTCATAGGTGACAATATCAGCAGATGTTGTCCTAAAACAGATAGGAATTTCCCCTCTTCCTCACAGGCAGTCATGTGGAAAGCCATAATTACATACTGATGTTGATAATAACTGTCCTATGCAGATTACTTCAGTGGACATTATTCCTTCTTCTTCCCATTTTTAAGTCTATTGGGAGGGAACCGACTGCTGCTGCAGGAAATACAAAAAGGTATCACAGAAAAGGAGTGGAGAAAGCAACCGAGAGGGAGAGTGAGCAGGGTAAAAAAAAAAAACCTTAATACAATAAACAACAGTGATCCTATGTATGCATCCATGAAAATAAGCTGCATGCAAAAACAAAGCACTAAACCTACAAAAAAAAACCAAACACAAACTCCCCAAAAACCCAGAAAGACAAAGATTGTTAAAACGTCATCCTGGAATCTGAAAGGGATATGGGTATTAGGTGCCAATCCTCCCTGACACTTACTAGCAATCGTACACACTCTGCCCTGGAAGATCTGAATGTCCCAAGCTCACGTGCTACATTACACCTTTGATGTCTGTGCAAACCTATTGCTTATGTTAACTGCAGACCTGATGAGAATGGAGATGTGCAGAATTCCAAGTGCATAACAACGGCCCCCAGAAATTTCCCCAGTGACACCCACCCTTGGACCCTTGCTACCTCCAGCATTCCTCTTGGAATCTTTCCTGCTCATCACGCTTTGTGATAGAGGGTCCTGTAACTGTTTGGCACCCATGATGGTGCTCAAATCACAATGTCTGGCTTCGTGAGTAAAAGGTTTACTTTCCAGAAATAAAGAATGTGGTCTCCAGGAAGGGTACACAAAGATGTCAAAAAAAAAACCAACCCAAAAACCCCAGAGTTTGAATTAAAAAAAAAAAAAAAAAAAAAAAAATTAGCCTGAGCCTGACTTCTAGAATGTACTTGGGTACATCCTAACCTGCATGTCCAGGTGTTCTGGGTTTGGTAACTCGCCAAATGACAGGGTAGTTACATAGTTATCTGGTATATCTCGTAGTACATTTTCATACACCAGTTGCAAAAACCACCTCTCTGAGCATTTTCAGCTTTGACAACCAACTCCAACAGTCTTGCTTCCACTGTTTTTCTAAAGAAGGTAACATTTCACTCTCTCCAGCACCTCTGCTGGCAAGTTGTTGGTTACCGTTATCTCCAGCATCTCCAGCATCCACTGGCGGTCTCTGTTTGTCCTGGTTTCAGCAGGGATAGAGTTAATTTCCTTCCTTGTAGCTGGTACAGTGCTGTGTTTTGGATTTAGGGTGAGAACAATGTTGATAACACACCAATGTTTTAGTTGTTGCTAGGTAGTGTTTACACTAGTCAAGGACTTTTCAGCTTCCCATGCTCTACTGACTGAGAAGGCTGGAGGTGCACAAGAAGCTGGGAGGGGGCACAGCCAGGACAGCTGACCGAAACTGGCCAAAGGGATATTCCATACCATGTGACGTCATGCTCAGTATATAAAGCTGGGGGAAGAAGAAGGAAGGGGGGGACATTTGGAGTGATGGCGTTTGTCTTCCCAAGTCACCGTTACGCGTGATGGAGCCCTGCTTTCCTGGAGATGGCTGAACACCTGCCTGCCCATGGGAAGTAGTGAATGAATTCCTTGTTTTGCTTTGCTTGCGTGTGTGGCTTTTGCTTTACCTATTAAACTGCCTTTATCTCAACCCATGAGTTTTCTCACTTTTACCCTTCTGATTCTCTCCCCCATCCCACCGGGGGGGAGTGAGCGAGCGGCTGCGTAGTGCTTAGTTGCCGGCTGAGGTTAAACCACGACAGTCCTTTTTGGCGCCCAACGTGGGGCTCGAAGGGTTCGAGATAATGACAGGTTTGATTGGAATGTGCTAGATCGAATTTATACCTGTTATAGCTGTTTAGCTATTAATTGGCAGGCTCCTGTGCTTGCCATGGGGCTTGCTTGCCTTACTGTATATTAGAGTCCAATGCTCGTTAGTGGCTGTTTTTTGCTTTCACTGCTTGCTGTACTGCTGTACTGCTTATCATCGTATTCTGCTGTGCCTGGGAACATTTTGATAACGCAATGGCGATGTGCCTGGGCTGGCAGATGGCCAGGGCATCCCTGCTGTTTCTGTGCTGCTGTACTGGACAGGCTGGAACTCCAGTGTGAACTCGAGTCGAAGGGACTGTGACCTGTGGATGAGTCCATGCAGGAGCAGGACACCCCAAAGTGTCTGTGGCCGCGGTTACGTTTGTGCTACAGCAGGTTTACTTCTGAAGGGACTGTGGCTGCGAGTAAGGCCACGCTGGAGCAGGTATATCTCTGAAGACATTGTGGCCCATGGAGAAGGCCGTGCTGGAACAGGTGCATCTCAAAGTGACTGTGGATAAGTCTATGCCGCAGCAGGCGTACCCCTGGAGAGACTGTGGCTCATAGATAAGGCTCCACTTGGAGCAGGTACTACCCTAAGGGACTGCAGTCTGTGGATAAGTCCAAGCCAGAGCAGGGGCAAGGGGAGGAGTTCATTGCAATGTTAAACCCTATGGTTTGATCTGAAGGGACCAGGGGTGGAGATTGTAATGGAAACACCTTTAAATTGTTGTAACCCATGATTTGAGTTGCGTGTTATAGGAATTACTATAGCAGGAACCACCCGAACAAGTGGAGGACAAGCCTTACAAGAAGCAGTGCAAGTGCAGCAGTGACCTGACCTGAGCTGGCTTTGGTACCCAGTAACTCCACGCAACACACCACCTCTCCTGTCCTGAGTGACCACCATCACAGATGGAGCCCAAAGTCACGGACTAAATGAACTCAATGGATATTTCATGGACATTTCTGGACATTTTACAGACATTCCACAAGGGTGGTTGATAGACTAAGGGAATGATATCTGTGTGTTATATCAAAGGATGGAAAGCGGGGTGGTTGGTTAATGAGGTTGCACTGGAAAATATGGGACTTGAGCATGACGTAGATGGTATAGAATAAGGGGTGGATACTGTCCTGGTTTCAGCAGGGATAGAGTTAATTTCCTTCCTTGTAGCTGGTACAGTGCTGTGTTTTGGATTTAGGGTGAGAACAATGTTGATAACACACCAATGTTTTAGTTGTTGCTAGGTAGTGTTTACACTAGTCAAGGACTTTTCAGCTTCCCATGCTCTACTGACTGAGAAGGCTGGAGGTGCACAAGAAGCTGGGAGGGGGCACAGCCAGGACAGCTGACCGAAACTGGCCAAAGGGATATTCCATACCATGTGACGTCATGCTCAGTATATAAAGCTGGGGGAAGAAGAAGGAAGGGGGGGACGTTTGGAGTGATGGCGTTTGTCTTCCCAAGTCACCGTTACGCGTGATGGAGCCCTGCTTTCCTGGAGATGGCTGAACACCTGCCTGCCCATGGGAAGTAGTGAATGAATTCCTTGTTTTGCTTTGCTTGCGTGTGTGGCTTTTGCTTTACCTATTAAACTGCCTTTATCTCAACCCATGAGTTTTCTCACTTTTACCCTTCTGATTCTCTCCCCCATCCCACCGGGGGGGAGTGAGCGAGCGGCTGCGTGGTGCTTAGTTGCCGGCTGAGGTTAAACCACGACACTGTTTTAAGACTAGAAGGGCAGGTGGGACAATCTAACCTCAGAGAAGCTGCCCCTCCTCCTCCAGAAATCTCTGCAAAAAGACTCGCTAGCTAGACGGTAGGAAAAGCTAAGCTTCTCCAGCCGGCATGCTTCCTACCAGCCCACACAACGAAACAGAGAATTAGCCACTTCCCACCGCTTCTCCTGACCCTCCTACTGAACTCCTTTACGGGCACAAGTACCTTGCTGAGCTCAGGGGTTATTATATTACAGTCCTGTGAACACCTAAAGCTGGAAAAGGAGGGATTTTCACAGTCATCACCATCATGCAGCAGGTTCACAGCAAAACCCATCTCTCACCTTGTTGACCTCTAGGAAACCATACACTTGGCAGCCCTCGTTCTTCTGCTCTTGCATTTTCTGGCTAAACCCTTCCCTCTTGCACTGCTCTACGGTATCCGGATTCTTGAAGGCCCAGCCTCGCCGCCTGTATGCTTCTCTGACATCGTCACAAGTATTACAACACCTGCAAAAGCACAAGCACCATCTTACCATCTTTATCGCTAGAAAGAGATGCTCCAGCTCGGGACTTGAATCCTTGGTGGATTCTTCTTCAACAAAGCAATAAAGCAAACATCAGGGACCGAACCTTGAAAGGCGGCCTAATGCTCCTGAAGGAGCTTGAGCTTCTTGATGTGCTTTTTGAGATTTTGGCATGAGGATGCAAGCTGTTTTAATGCAGTGCTTGAGTCTGAAGAGGGCTTTGCCTGTCCATTTAGACAGCCAAGGCACTCCTTGGCAAAGAAACTTGCTACAAAAACGACATCAGTGTCCCACAGTTCTGAGCAGTTTGGAACTTCCCCGTGTGAACAAAGCATCTGCCTGTTTCTATTCCTCCTTTCCTCTGTTTCTAGGGCAAGACTGTCAACGTTGGAGGGAGGGTTAGCGGCAAACTTTCTTCATTACTTTTCTACCTCTGGATAACATCTTGGTCACCGGAAAAAACAGTTTTCTTTCTTGGTTCCAGGTTTTGCTGGACCAAAGAAAATGTTGAAGGCTGGAATCATGAATGCCTCAAGACGGAAACATCTCTGGGGAAGGATGCAACTTGACAGATTGACCAACGGGGGGTGGTGTGTGAACTGAAATAGGACAAGGAGTGGGGTGTGCAAACAGAAACAGGCCTTGGGGGCGGGGCGCAGGCACCCAAACAGGCCTCGTGGGGGTTGCACGCCCCCAAACAGGTCTCTGGGGGGGTGCGCACACCCAAACAGGCCTGGGCGGGAGGGGCATACACACCAAAACAGGCTCGGGAAGGGCACGCGAACACCTAAATAGGCCTCGGTTGGTGTACACGCACCCAAACAGGAGAAGGGCGGGGGGGGGGGGGGGGGGTGCGTGAACCAAAGCAGGCCAAGAGGAGGGGCGTGTGAACCAAAACAGGCCGGGGTGGGGGGGGGCACATGCACAGAAATAAGACTGGGAGTTGGGCACGTGCACCCAAACACGCCCAGGGGGGCACGCACACCCAAAAAGGAGAAGGGCGGGGGGCGTGCGAACCCAAACAGGCCTGTGTGGGGGTTAGTGTTAGGGTTAGGGTTCAGGTTCAGGTTCAGGTTCGGGTTTAGGTTTGGGTTAGGGTTCAGGTTTGGGCTCGGGCTAGGGTTCAGGTTCGGGTTCAGGTTCGGGTTAGGGTTAGAGGTTGGGCTCTGGCCTTTTGGGAGTGGCAGTTTGCATGGTAGTCAAGTGGGTTTAATGTTGAAATTGGCTTAACTTCTATTTATGGGGCTCAATATCCGGGGTTTGGTTTTTTCCCAGCTGTAGTCAGAAAGCCTATGCAAAACCAAGACAGACCTTTGGTCTTGTCAAGCTATTGGTCAGCATCCAGGTGACTCGCTTTAGAAGGTTTGATTAGCGTGGCCTGTTTGAGTGGAGGCTGTCTGGGCTGTTTTTCTGGATAGTCAGTAGGTATTGGCAAGCAGGGTGTAGAGTCCCTTTAGTTGCGTTTTGCCGGTGGCCTAGGGTGATTTGGATGACCAGAGAAAATACTCAAGCGAGTCTTGCCAGAGCATACAAATTGAAGCCTAACATCTTCCTTGGCTTGCTGTTAAGAAGGCTGAAACTTGGAATCATATGGAGCGGCAATGTAGTTTTGAGGTTTGTGGCGAGACGGTTCCAGGGATGGCTCTAGAACTGGGGCAATATGCTATCATGGCAGGTGGGTGGTGAAACAACTGTGTTTCAATTGATGAGTGGAGTGAGCAGTTGTTGAAGGAGTGTTAGATTCTCAATGTGCCTAACCTTGTATGTGTGAGGTACTTTACTGCAGGTTGTATTTAATGTTGAGAGTAATGTTATTAAAAAAACTATAAGAAAAAAACCCAGCTGGGGAATATTTTTTTTCCCCCCTGGCTGGGTTTTTTTCTTTCCCCCAGGTCCTGGCCAGTCTGTGAGGTGACGTTCATCGCCAGTGTTTGGGTGGAGGTTGGGCTTGGGCTGGGGTTTTCATAGGCAGGGCAATTTTTGAGGGCCCTGCGGAGTGCCGCAGACATGGGGTGATGGCCTGTTGTGGCAGGCTGGTGGCAGAATGGATCAGTTGAGAGCGAGGGGTGGTTTGTGCGGTAGCTGAATGAGTGGTGTGTGTTGACATGCATGTCAACATGCATGAATGTGTGGTGGTGTTTTTTATGTTTCTTTGCAGGTTGTGTGTGGAGCTGAGATTTTTTTCTTTTCAGACATTTAGAAAACTATAATAAAAAAAAACATCTGGGGGATTTTTTTTTCCCCTAGATGTTTTTATTTTCCCCTGGTCCCAGCTGCTCTGCGAGGCAATGTTCATCACCAATGTTTGGGCAGAGATTGGGTGCTTGGGCACCAAGGGAGGTGAATTATTGGAGGCCCTCAGGAATGCCGTTCCTGGGGAGTGTTGTCCTGGAATGTGGCATTTGCCTGTCATTGCAGGGAGACATGTTGTTGTCCTGGTTTCGGCAGGGATAGAGTTAATTTCCTTCCTGGTAGCTGGTACAGTGCTGTGTTTTGGATTTAGGGTGAGAACAATGTTGATAATACACCGATGTTTTAGTTCTTGCTAGGTAGTGCTTACACTAGTCAAGGACTTTTCAGCTTCCCATGCTCTACCAGCTGAGAAGGCGCACAAGAAGCTGGGAGGGGGCACAGCCCGGACAGCTGACCCAAACTGGCCAAAGGGATATTCCATACCATATGAAGTCATGCTCAGCATATAAAGCTGGGGGGAAGAAGAAGGAAGGGGGGGGACACGACGTTTGGAGTGATGGCGTTTGTCTTCCCAAGTAACCATTACATGTGATGGAGCCCTGCTTTCCTGGAGAATCATAGAATCATAGAATCATAGAATCATTGAGGTTGGAAAAGACCTCTAAGACCATCGAGTCCAACCATCAACCCAACACCACCACCCACTAAACCATGTCCCTAAGCGCCTCATCTACTCGTCTTTTAAATACCTCCAGGGATGGGGACTCAACCACTTCCCTGGGCAGCCTGTTCCAATGTTTAACCACTCCTTCAGTAAAGAAATTTTTCCTTACATCCAATCTAAACCTCCCCTGGCGCAACTTGAGGCCATTTCCTCTCGTCCTATCGCTAGTTACTTGGGAAAAGAGACCAAAACCCACCTCGCTACAACTTCCTTTCAGGTAGTTGTAGAGAGCGATGAGGTCTCCCCTCAGCCTCCTTGTCTCCAGGCCAAACAACCCCAGTTCCCTCAGCCGCTCCTCATAAGACTTGTTCTCCAGACCCTTCACCAGCCTCGTTGCCCTTCTCTGGACACGCTCCAGCACCTCAATGTCCTTCTTGTAGTGAGGGGCCCAAAACTGAACACAGTACTCGAGGTGCGGCCTCACCAGTGCCGAGTACAGGGGCACGATCACTTCCCTACTCCTGCTGGCCACACTATTTCTGATACAGGCCAGGATGCCATTGGCCTTCTTGGCCGCCTGGGCACACTGCCGCCTCATGTTCAGCCGGCTGTCGACCAGCACCCCCGGGTCCTTTTCCAACAGGCAGCTTTCCAGCCACTCTTCCCCAAGCCTGTAGCGCTGCATGGGGTTGTTGTGGCCGAAGTGCAGGA